>NW_028324226.1:6666666-6969696 GCF_054372755.1 Phalangium opilio
AATATATTATATAAGGCGTGCATATCGAAACGCTGGACCCTAGAGTACCGGCTAATCCTAAACAAGACGCTCGAAGCGGAGTGGGAAAAATTTCCGCGGCTTGTTGGTACACGACCATAGAAGACGCTGAACATCCAAATTTACCTATCAAACTGGCTACCGTTGTTAACGTCTCCGAAGCTAAACGAAAACACCATGGTTAATTGTTTGACTTGATAAGTGTCGACTCAGGGCCGTCTCAACAGTATAATAGTTCCCTGGGCATTGCAAATATATAAATCCTAAATTGCATCTCTATTTTCATACGACTTTTTGGCAAGTGCCATCTAGCCTAATGGTTGAGCCAGCAAATGGAAACTGCAAATATGACTACACTCCACATTTTTGTGTTTTTTAGTGCCATGGAATTCTGATAATGGAAAAGAATGCTAAGCTATGAAGACCTGACGTCACAATTTCTAAATAGAAAGTTATAGATCGAGAGGGAGCTCGAGACTCAGACATTTCTACTTCTTTAGCGTTATACCGGAGCCTCCGAAAAGAAACTAGGCCCATGCATGTCAAATTTTATTTGGGGAAATATCCAGTTTGTTAAGGAAAATATTTTCACCATATATGTGTACGAGATGGCGCTTATATTACCGTTGTGACAGGGGTCTTCCATAAATTATCGTTGATATTTTAGGGGTCAGTCATAAAATTTTTATGATAGAGAAACGTTTTATCCTAAAATTAAAGTAAATGTTTTTGGGGCTATTCACTTTTTATTCAGAAAGAGTAATAAAAACGTATACTTACAATCCGCGACCTTGGCCCAAATACTTAAGCAGTCGACAGGGTCACGGGGTTGAACTTTATTTATTTTACGGTAATATAAGCGCCCCCAAGCGTAAAAACACGGCGAACTAAATTGGTTAAAAAAATATTCTCGCTTCGCGACACGCATGGGCCTAGTTCATTTCGGAGGCTCCGCCGTTATACTTCCATTAGCATTGAAAAGATGTTTACTCAACACTTACTATTGTTAAAGGAGAGAACAGGGATAAGACACCCTAAGCCCATAAGTAACAAGAAGCCAGCGTTGCACCACTTTCTCCCAAGTCGTGTTTCCATCAGGTACCAAGAGATTAAATACGAGGGCAATTCAACGACCGCCAAAAGGAAAAAATTGACAAATTCGTTGCCGTACAAATGAGAAACGTTAATATGGAAACCGTAATAACAAATGGAATCAGCGATCCTGTAATCAATAGGATCGTAAAAAATTATTTCGGCGATTATAAATTGTTTAAACAACAGCAATTTTTCCTTAGTTTATTTACCATAAAAAGGATAAAATGACGAATCTTTTTCTAATGACGGGATTTTTGAAAAGCTCCAAAGGTGAAGTGTACTTTTGCATCTCTTCATTCTCTTTCTTTTGCTTGGCTTGAAATTCCTGTTCTTCAAAAAATTCGGGGTTGATTCGTTATTGCTTAAGGTTCCTTAAAAACTCGGACCAAACTTGGGGTTTACCTTAAACACGTTGATTAAATCCAAATGTGAAACTTCTTTACCGTTTGTCTTAGCTACTTCGTTTAGAATTCGACTGGCTTCCTTGTATTTTCCTTGTGACAATAGCCAACGAGGAGATTCCGGAAGAAACCTGGAAGTAATACTTGGATCTTACTCAAGCTCAGAACCTGACCGTCTTCTAGGCATATAGCTAAATACACCTTTCAATGGTAACAGTTGTTATCAAGCAAGCTTTGATTTATGACATCATAACGTCAATGCAGTAGCCTTAACCTAGGAAACAGTGCTAGGTGGGACCCGGAACTAGGTACTTGTTATGTCCAATAACAAAAGTACAAATATTTAAATGATAAAATGTAAGTTCCTAAACTCGCCAATAGAGGGCACCACATAGTTGGTATTAAGAGCCCAGGGGCATTCCCTCCTGGGAAAAAGACGTTCTTATTCGGGCCCTCAATCGAGGCAGTCCCTTGTGTACTATACTCGCTAAAGTAATAAACCTAATGTGTAATTTGAATTAATCGTGAATTTTTATTGCACTAACGAACACAACAGTACTTATAGGAGCTAAAATCGTAGGCATAAACGTGATAACTTATGGTGGGTTTCCTGTTTTTTAATTTCCGAATTTGTCTATGGCTCAGCAGTTGCATTTCCCAAATGAGACAAATCCGACTAATTGTTTCCATGGGTCGCCCAAAAAGTGGAAAAACCCACCATGCCTACGATTGTAGCACCTATAACTACCTAGTTCCGGGTCCCACCTAGCACTGTTTCCTAGTACAAAGGGTTAGGCTACTGATGGCAGTACTGTATTGCAACTCAGGCACCACTACAATTAAGTTATATACTTCAAGTCCGTCCCATAAATTTTTTGTATCTTAAACACGGAAACACTGTGAAGCCAAAAATGTAGTTCAATCCAAGTTCAAAACCTACTTCACGTAAAAAACGTAAGGAAGAGTGGCCGCGGCACATATCCAGCCAAAAGTAATCCAATCGCCGCTGATGTAAGCGGCCAATGGAACTGCTGCTAGACCTAACGTCCATGAGATGCGACATATACCATTCATCATGGTCCTCTTTTCTGGAGAGACCATTTCGATCACTGTAGGACGCAAGAAAACCAATTAGTAAATAGATACAGCTATCAACCTAATTGTAAACCTACATATAAGGTATGGTATTTGGAAGACGGAAGGCAAGAGACCTCCATTAATGGTTCGAACTATGACAAACAATACGAAATTAGAGACCACGACCGTGGATATGCTGGTAAGTAGTGCCACCACAGCCGTGATTAAGTACGACGTCTTTCTTCCAATTCTGTAATTGTTTAAACAATTTAAACGTCAATGGTTACGCCTTGATTCCATGAGATTTAAGTACGTACTTATCGGAAAGATATCCTAGAATAGGGGTACCCACGGCCGAGCCCGCGTTCGAAAGTGTAAAGATCAAGCTAGGAAGATAATCTCTCTGGCAAACCAAGTCCCACTGTTATTTTTGAAAGGAGAAAAATATTGTAAGTAATATTTCGTGCAAACATAAACTTATGAAACTATCAAGTGAGTGTAATGAAACAAATGATGAACAGAGTAATTGAAGGATAGGGGAAGGACTTGAAACTTTGTTCAACAGTACGCTCCTCCTTCCGAGAGTTACATTGACTATTCATATATATAGGACAACCGTCGACCCCACGGGTCTCCAGGGTTACAAATTCAGAACACGCAAGGAGAACTTCATTGTTTACACTTGAGTTATACACTCGTAGGTCGCGGGAGTCTCAATCGGCACAGGTGGGTAGCCACGTCAATATCACGTGGTTTCTAAGTTGATATACATTATCAATTTTAGCAACTATGTGTATGGCGTTGTCGTATAATGTTACTCGTTCAATGTGGATTTAAGTTGTCTGTTGTTACGTTTTTTCTACCGTTAACAATCATTGGGTAACCTTCATCATCAGTAGGTAAATTATTCACACCCGGCTTCTGTAGCTGGTCAAGACCATCAACTTATTTGACCCTATTCACCAGATTAAGGTCAGAGGTTTGACACGTATAATTTTGACCTTGAACCAAATTATTTCTTCGCCGTTACATTGTTTAATCTTGGTTTGTAACTAGGGCTCGGGGTTTTTTGGTCGATTTTTTCGAAAAATACGATTGGCTACAAATAATCGGAAACTATTCAGAAGTTTATTCGTTTAAACAATACAACAATTTTAGATGATATTTTTTGAGATTGAATAATCTTAGTAAGGCTTTAACCAACAAATGTATTCAATCGGCAAAATTTTCCGAAAAATAATTATGTAGAAAAAAGGGTCGTACTCTACGTTCGGTTAAATTAAAAATATCTTCTATAATTAAATCCACTTGCTTTGAAGTCTAACTTTTAGCGAAATATTTTGTAATTTAAGCTTTGTAAAAAATATCCAAGTAATTTTTTTGAAGTAGACTTTCATCTGGAATATTGTCACTAATATTTTTTATTATAATTTAACAAGTATACGCTTTTCCCCGTATCAGTTATTTATGATCAGATCGCCAAACTCACTTATTGCTACAATCTTTTCGATAAAACCCAATTCCAAAAAGCCATAGTTATTACGTTAGTGGACTCTATAGCAAAATACTTTCCACCAAGTACCAAAAGCGTATATCTGTGATATTTTCGCCATAGGGATCTCGCGATACCGCTTACCGTATCGTCGAAATGGCGATAAAAGCAACAACAATTAATGTGTAACATCAGAAGGGGATAATAGATAATGCTAGCTTTAATTCGAAAATTGATGTCTTCGATTTTTGGTGCGAAACCCATCCATATTATCTCAACATAAACGCCCTAGACTCGAACAAAAAAGGGGTTAGTGTAATATAAAAGGGTGTTGTGTACATAAAAAAGTAGTCGAAATAGTTTTTTATGTAACAACGTAAAATAAAGAATAGGCCAAAATTTGTATATATATAGATAAGAGAATCTAGAACAGGCAGCATTCCTACGCGCGGTGTGACGACGATCAGTTCATTTCTAATGTATAAAGTTTAACGTTTAATGTAATCATTAATAAATTGATTTTAAATTACAACCAGTATGTTTGTCAACGTCGGCTCTTACTTAAGTTAACCCCACACACAAACACAAAAATTGGCGACGGACACTACGAACTTTTAAAAAACGCGCGGACGCTGACGTTAGACTTCAAGCAACTCTACTCATCGTATCCGTTACATCGGGAGCAGTTCGCACACAAACGACATGGCTTCTGGTCGACTTTTTGACCCTTTCGATGAAAACTTGGAAACTTGGACTATTTACGCCGAACGGCTGGAATTCTTTTTCCAAACTATGGGCATCACGGACGAAGCTAAGAAGAAAACACACTTACTTACTTGCGTTGGCTCTACAGTATACACGACTCTTCGAAGTATCCTGAATCCAGTCACACCACAGGATGCCGCCTGCACTTACGCAACAGTTTTGGACACATTGAAAAAGTTCTACAACCCCATTCCGACTGAAATCGCAGAGAGGGAAAAATTCTACAGCAGATCACGTCATCCCGGAGAAACCATTGCCACGTACCTCACAGAGCTACGAAAGATGAGTGAGTTTTGTAACTTTAAAGACCTGGAAACAATGATACGTGATCGGTTGATATTTGGAATAAATAACCAACAAATCTACGAGCGACTGATTACTATAAAGGACATAACCCTGGAAATAGCAACATCCACGGCAGTCGCCATGGAAACCGCTGCCCGAAACTCCAGAGAATTGAAGCAAGGCCCTAACGCCAGCTCAACAGTAGTCAACGCAATACACAACCGTAGACCCAGATCTCACGCTAAATCGTCTCAAGCAAAATCTCAAAACCCCACGTTCAATCCACCAGCAAGGAAACCGGATTATACACGTCAACGTAGCTGTATTCGTTGCAAGGACTCCAACCACATACCGTCAAGTTGTCCATACCTCAACGCTACGTGTTTAAAGTGCAACAAAAAAGGCCACATCGCCAGAGCATGCCTCGCCGAGAGAACGTTTTCCAGACAACAACGTCACCACACGAATTTGATCACCTCGGAAGAACCAATGCAATTATCGACAGAGACCGGCCAAAACCATCAGGAACACCATGGATACGAAGTCTTCCACCTGAAAACCGATGGAGCCTGCTCGAAACACAAAAAACCTCCGAAACCAACGATCATCGTATGCGAAATCAATGGCCAAACCACGCATATGGAATACGATACCGGATCCGCATATTCCATTATGCCTATGGACAAATTCAAAACCATATCTACAACGGAAGACATACAACCTTTCACGGAAAGAACGCTTATCGCCTATAACGGGGACCCTGTAACCATCCTTGGACAAACCACAGTCCACGTCAACTTTTCCGGACGATCAGCGATGCTATCACTATTAATTGCCAGTGACAACAGACCCACCATTTGCGGTCGAGCATGGATTTACTCTTCACTACGAATTGAAGACCCTGCATTTCAAGCTCTCCACGTCAACCATATTAATAGAAATAATCCTGAAGTAACGGCAATCCTGGACAAACACAAGAAGCTATTCTCAGACACTATGGGTTGTCTGAAAGACGTCAAGGTACATCTACACACTAAAGCCGGAATCACACCCAAGTTCTACAAAGCCAGAAGCGTACCATACGCGCTGAAGGACAAGGTCAATGAGGAACTGGATAGACTGGAGAAAATGGGGATCATTGAACCAATACCTCATTCCAACTTCGCCACACCAATAGTACCAGTACTGAAACCTAATAAAACAGTGCGGATATGCGGCGACTATAAGATCACAGCGAACCTGATGATCGATACGGAAGTTTATCCATTACCCAAGGCTGAAGATGTCTTTGCCAAAATGGCTGGATGTAAAGTTTTCGCAAGACTAGACATGCGCGACGCATACAACCAGTTAGCCCTGGATGAGGAATCAAAGAAACTGGTGGTCGTCAACACGCCGAAAGGATTATACGCCTACAACCGCCTACCTTTCGGAGTTTCATCAGCCAGCGCTATATTCCAGAAGCAAATGGAAATATTACTTGCCAAACATGATGGTGGTTGTCCATTCCAGGACGACACACTCATCGGTGGAAGAGACGACCAAGACTGCCTAAAAAGAATAGATCAAGTACTAACAACACTAGAAAACGCTAACCTACGCTTACGCAGGGACAAATGTTTGTTCATGGTACCGGAATTGGACTTTCTGGGCTACAGACTCGATCAACACGGACTTCACCCACAAGAGGAAAAATTGAAGGCCATAATG
Source organism: Phalangium opilio (assembly GCF_054372755.1). Taxonomy (NCBI): domain Eukaryota; kingdom Metazoa; phylum Arthropoda; class Arachnida; order Opiliones; family Phalangiidae; genus Phalangium; species Phalangium opilio. The sequence continues at coordinate 6,673,510 of NW_028324226.1, forward strand.
GAAGCGCCGTCCCCAAAGAACGCCGAAGAACTACGCTCGTTCCTGGGATTGTTCAATTATTACTCGAAGTTCATACCGAATAACTCGACGCTGCTGTCACCATTATACCACCTTCTGAAGAAATCCGTAGCATGGACTTGGGGAGACGATCAAGAAAGAGTGATGAAAACAGCCAAGCTCGCTCTTAAGAACTCCAATGTACTAACGCATTTTGACACAACAAAGGACGTTCTACTCGCCTGCGACGCGTCACCTGTTGGAATCGGAGCGGTTATATCGCACATAATCGACGGCGTAGAGAGACCGATTGCTTTTTCATCGAGAACCCTCACCACGGCGGAAAAGAAATATCCCCAGATAGAAAAAGAAGCCCTCGCACTAGTCTATGGAGTGTCCAAATTCAGAGATTATCTACTCGGACGGACATTTACTCTTCTCACGGATCATCAACCATTGGTATCAATCTTATCAGAAAAAAAACCTATATCACCGATGGCCGCTTCCAGACTCCAACGATGGGCACTTCTCCTATCATCCCACAATTACAAGATCGTATACAAAAAAGGGATATTGAACTCGAACGCAGACGCCATCAGTCGTCTACCATTGATAACCGACGATTTCATTACATCTCAACCTCAAGAATATGTGCTACTACTTGAAGATTTGAACAACCAACCAATTACCACCACCACGATGATGAAAGCAACATCTCAAGACCCGACTCTACAGACAGTCATGGGATATTTACTACATGGATGGCCGTCGAAATCAGAAATTGAGCCCGAATTAACGCCCTTTTTCAAGAAAAAAGACGAACTATCCATTGCGCACGATATAGTCATAACTGGATCGAGAGCTGTCGTTCCAAAAAGTTTGCAGCCTGCAGTATTGCAAGAACTTCACACGACACATGACGGCATCGTTCGTATGAAAAACAAAGCCCGCACAACCGTGTGGTGGCCAAAAATCGACCAGCAAATTGAAGAAATGGCAAGGAATTGCAAAACGTGTAACGAAAACGCAGCCATGCCACCACGAAACTACAATCCTTGGCCAATCACCAATCAAGCTTGGGAAAGAACTCATATTGACTATGCCGGTCCTCTTGACGGAAAATACTTATTCATCATAGTCGACGCATACACCAAATGGATCGAAGTCTACATAAGGGATAACACATCATCTGAATCTTCAATCACAGCGCTAAGAGACCACGTTGCTAGATACGGGATAATGAAGACATTGGTCAGCGACAACGCCACGTCTTTCACAAGCGAACAGTTCAAATTATTCACGTCTCAAAATGGAATAAAACATCTTACGATCGCACCATACCATCCAGCTTCAAATGGACAAGCGGAGAGGAGCGTCAGAATAATCAAAACGTCACTTAAAAAGAACCCCGGACTAACAACTGAAGAAATCAACGTCTTAAATCATGGCTTCGACACTTACAGAAAAGGAACCCTAGCACAACGTTTGGCACGAATCCTAATCAACTATAGACGCACTCCACTGAATTCTGGAAAGTCACCGTCTGAACTACTTTTCGGGAGGAATATCACAACAAGACTAGACCTACTTCATCCGAAAAATTTATCTGCACAAGAAGTTCAGACGTCACATGAAAAGCAACCGCACCATCGATCGTTCGATATAGGAGATGCAGTCTATGCCAACGTTCACAATCAATCAAGAAAAACCACATGGCTTCCAGCACTAGTTACTAAACGACTGGGCAATACGATGTATGAGGTCAACTCTGAAAACGGGACATTGCGAAAGCACTCAAACCAGCTACGAGGACGTTCATCGAACAGCGATAGACCGGAGACTGATCCTGAGCCTGAACCATACAGCTATCCTTTAGATTTTCCGGAACCCACAATCAACGAATCAGGAAGCACGACCCAAAGGCAAACTACTGAACAAGTCATCCTCGAGTCGACTGATCAAACCTTGCAGCCAGAACCTTCTACCTCCAGCGTCATTCCAATTCCTGTTGAAGCAACGTCCAAAGCCAAATCTAAATCATCGACCTCAGCAACCTCAGCACCTGCCGGACCTATCCTTACCAACGATAACGACATTCAAGAGAATCACTCCGCTCAAGTCAGACGAACTTCCGGACGACGAATTAAACCACCCGATAGATTAGGTCTTTAAAAAAGGGGATATTGTTGTGTACATAAAAAAGTAGTCGAAATAGTTTTTTATGTAACAACGTAAAATAAAGAATAGGCCAAAATTTGTATATATATAGATAAGAGAATCTAGAACAGGCAGCATTCCTACGCGCGGTGTGACGACGATCAGTTCATTTCTAATGTATAAAGTTTAACGTTTAATGTAATCATTAATAAATTGATTTTAAATTACAACCAGTATGTTTGTCAACGTCGGCTCTTACTTAAGTTAACCCCACACACAAACACAAAAAAGGGTTAAGGTAAAAAGGGGAAGTGAAATAATATTTGAGGATCACCAACAGAACTATTTACCTAGATATGCAATCATTTCTCTTTATTGATAAACAATTGCAGAAGTTAAAACAAAACACAGACAGACACGTAAGGTACAAAGCCTGTCTCTCGGGAGAAGTAAAATCCACTCGTCGCATACCGTACACTATATTTCAGAGAGTCACACTCGAAACATATTTTGATCATTTACTTGAAAACGACTTCTCTATTCCGTTTTTATTAACTAACGATATCAATTCTCACGGAACAGGAAAATATGGTCTCGCCGAATTGGTCCCGCCATTTTGGTCTCGCCGATTTGGTCGCGGAACTAATTGGTCTCACCGATTTGGTCTCGGTACTCTTTGGTCTCGTGATTTTTTGGTCTCGGTACTATTTGGTCCCGTTATTATTTGTTCTCGGGACTATTTGGTATCGTGATTATTTGGTATCGTTATTATTTGGTCTCGGGGACTGTTTGGTATCGTGATTATCTGGTCTCGGGACTATTTGGTATCGTGATTATTTGGTCTCGTGATTATTAGGTCTCGGGACTATTTGGTATCGTGATTATTTGGTCTCGGGACGGTTTGGTCTCGTGATTATTAGGTCTCGGGACTATTTGGTATCGTGATTATTTGGTCTCGGGACGGTTTGGTCTCGTGATTATTTGGTTACCTAATTAGCTACCACCTTTTCCAAAATATTCTCCAATTAATTAGTTGCCACCTTTTCCAAAATATTCTGCTATTAATTAGCTGCCACCTTTTCCAAACTATTCTCCTATTAATTAGCTGACACCTTTTCCAAAATATTCTCCTATTATTTAGCTGCCACCTTTTTCAAAACATTCTCCTACTAATCAGCTGCCACCTTTTCCAAAATATTCGCCGATTAATTAGCTGCCACCTTTTTCAAAATATTCGCCGATTAATTAGCTGCCAGCTTTTCCAAAATATTCTCCTATTAATTATCTGACAACTTTTCCAAAATATTTCTATTATTGCTAATAAATTGTTCGTGGTAAGAGGCGGGCTTTTACTACTCATATAAATAATCTTTTTACCTCCAAACAAGGTTGGGTTGGGTTAGGTCCCGAGACCCAATTGTCCCGAAATCCATTTATCCCGAGACCAAAACGGCGAGACCAAATCAGCGAGACCAAATCGGCAAGACCATAGCGGCGAGACCATAGCGGCGAGACCAAATTGTCACGGATTGCAATACTCATCCTATATTAACTTTGGAAAGAGTTTCATGGTGCAGTGTAGTAAAGTCTCAATTTTTCGCTTTAAGCTAATTTCCCACTTGACCGAAAATGACGACAGAAAACTTTAGCGCTGCGTCAAAAAATTGAGTTTTACGCAGCCTTTCAACGGCAAGATTTTAGTTCGGTTCACATATACGACAGAATTTATACCAAAAGGGCAGTCGACCGGTAGTCACGTGGCACGATTTGGAATTGGGGCTCGGAGCCAGAAGAACTTAAGCCTTGGACTTTGATTTTCCCTAGATGGTATCTTAATTAGGGAGCTAACCTCTACCAAATGAAGGTCAGAGATTCAAATCGAAGGTTTATTACATACAAACTCTCTCGATCAAATCCGATTAGAGAACTCAGACTCAAAAGTTCATGACATGCAAATGTGGCAAAGGCGACTAGCGAGTGGAAAAACCTCAAAGCGGCGATAAAAAACTCGCCTAAAATGACGTCAACAGAAGCTTCATCTCGAAACGAATTTTGATTGGTTATGAAAATCATTTTACGTCGGCCACTGTGTCAAAAATAGAACACCAATTCTGTCCGACCGAAAGCTGTCTCGGTCGCGTTTTGCGGAAGATGTTTTACCGCAGAGGTACTTACGCAAATGTTTCCGTCGTGTTTTTGGTCAAGTGCGAACTAAGCTTTTAAATGTATCCAGTCTATCGACTTCATACCCAATCTTCGTTACTCGTCCTTTACAAACTTTGACTACATATTTTTCGGTTAAGAGGTTCTTCTCAAATATTTTATAATGTTATATGATATTAATTATTTTTATCTGAAGTTACTTATCATACTTCTAGTTGAATCGTTTTAAGAGACGTTTTTCCTAGAGTATGCCACTTTCGCGAGTGTCTGATAGACATTAAATGGTGTAGTTAGATTGGTGATGACAGTTAATAGAATTGTGGTCAGTACTGTTTTTCAGATATCCGTGAACTGTGACTACGATCCGGAAATTGAGAACCATTTTGTTCAGATTAGAAAACTGCGAACGCGATCTCCTGGGGTGTAAAATCAGGCAGACAGACACACAAACACACAGACAGATGGAGACGTCAAGAACAGAACGTTTCCAAAACAATCATCACTCGGTGAAGTAAAAAATCTAGCCTCTATATTGGCTTCATATGAGTCCAATATTGTTCGACAATTGTCCAACGTCGGCTTGATATAACACCAATATGCGCTCGATATTAGTCCAATATAGGTTAGAAATTTGTCCAATGAGGGTTTGATTGATGTGTGGATAATATTCTGACCATTTCTGGGTAATAATTGATCCCTTAATAAATGATTCTGGTTCCAATTTTGGATGAGACTCCAAATCTGGCTTATCATTCGACCCTCCCTTTTTGAACACGAGTTACTTTATCCAAAAATAGATGAAAAACTCTGCTGTCTCAGAGTCAGCCGTTTGGATCCATTTACATCCAATTATGGACAAGATTTTTTGACAGTACTATTTATCGCGTATGTGATTCGGTTTAGTAACCTTATTTTCAATGTTCTCATGTTACCACGCTTTGTGGTACACTTCTCTCGAAGAGACGTATTATATACTTCTGATAATATGGACAATTACCAATGTTTTTATTGATAGTTCATACCATTATCAGGTTTTTAAATACAATTATTTTTCAATGATTTAAACTTTGCGTTTTTTCGTTAATATATAGCTATAACAATTTAAAAAAGATCAAAGTTTATCGTAAAAAAATAATATTGGCGGTTACTCGTCCAAATACTAATCGATAAAAGAAACCAAAACCACATTTGTATCAAGAAACGTATGGATCATAATTTTTTATTCGAAATCGAATAAAAGGTATCGCAAAAAAGGTTTTTGGAGTAAAATTCTTCTGATTATGTTGAAAGTTTTAGTTTTTCGGTAAAAATACTTACGATTAATAATTGAATCACTCTACCTTTTTCCGAAATAAATCGAGACGAAATACTTTTATATAATCTTCGTTTTACAAATTTTGGTATGTGAATTTATTTGAATAACAGTTAACCGATCCCCGAGCCCTATTTGTAACTGGCATGCGGATGATGCGGGCAATATCATTTTCAAAATTCATGGATTAATTTATCAAATTCGTGATATGAGGTTATTATTTAACGAACGCCTTTAGTTTCGCTTTGAATTAAAAATTTGGAACGTCCCGTTTTAGAAACAAGCTAGTTACATTGAATTTTATTGTTTACGTCATATCTAGCCTTGAGAGAAACGTTTTACTAATAGCATTGGTTATAGTACTCGGTTGTAAACAGACAATACTTACCATCTTAACAACATTAAACTACCAAATTATCGGCGCTCAAAAACGATTAAATTTAAGCTAGGTTCACATAATAAAGGGAATCCGGCTCGAATTAAGCGATTCTGAACGCTTCCAAAGTTATGGGTAAAGAAAACCAGAAGAGGATAATAGAAGAAGGATGACACTCTGTATCCTCTTAATACTTTAGTTATTTAACATGATTCTTCCCAGGTCCACCCCTTTGCTTTGCTCTCCTGCTCAACAAACTTCAGATGGGCATCGCACCGTGGGGTCAATTCTATAACTGTTTGGTACTAAATCCCCAGTAATCAACCCATAATCTTCGTCTTGACGCGGAACAAAAATCCACAAGCGCGCCTTGGAAAATAGTTCAGCGCTAATAGAGCAATGATGAGGGAACTATTTATCGCGCATGTAATTCGTTTAGTAACCTTGCGCCAAATGTTCTGATGTTGGGAAGAATCATGTTACAATTACCTCGCTTCTCGAAGAGAAGAAATATATACATTTGACAAAACTGATTCTACAGATGTACATTTTCTTTTCAATCGAATTTTAAAAATTAAATTTAAGTTTTAATAATTACCTTCGTCGTGGCCGTACTAGTATAATACTGTTGATCATACTCCCACCCATTAGAGCACGTCTTGTTATCCCATTCACTACTGGCCATCTCCATGAATGAGGAAGCGTTTACATTTTCCTCGTGCAGTTGCGATATGATAGATGAGTAGTTAACGTCGTACATGTGGCAAGAACTGAGGACTCGATTACCGTCGGCGTCGTTGATCCAAGGACTAAGCAACAGACGCTTGTCTTGCATGGACAGATTACTTGCTGAGACGGTCGGCTCCATGCACCAATGGTCGGGAGAGGACAACATGAAGATCAAGTTCATAAAAAAGAACGGCAGGATTGTCGACGTGGGTATCAGAAAGAAGTAGACCATCTTCTTCTGGTATTTACCGTAGTCACCCACGGCTGATAAAATGTCTTCGAACTCCATTGATTTAAATTTGTAAAATTCCTTTCTGCGTGAGAAAATAAGGAAATTACTTAAAACTTCATTTAGATAAAGCAAACTTATCATACGATTCGCGTATTTTAATCATTACTATATATACCCGCCAACTCTTGAAAATTAAAGGCTTATTTACAGTGCATCATGGGTTCGTTTATGACTAAGTGTTGCAAAATAATGCCAACGTTTTTAAGATGGTTTGAACAATTCTAATTGATCCAAAGAAAATATTTGTTACACATGTCCTAACCAAAGAGGATAGAAAGAGGGGGAGTTGAAGCTAGCGGCTTTGGCAAAGCATTTTGGGTGTTCTCGCTTTTCTTCTTTATTCATTTGTTATATTTCCCTCCTAATATCCGGTTCACTGTATTTTAACCAAAAAGAGGGCAGAGAAAGATGCGCGCGCACACCGGAAGCTTAGAGGTAAACTTTCGCAGCGAGAACACTCCAGCCAAGCCTTCTACTCCCCCTCTTTCTACCCTCTTTGTCCTAACCAAGCAAAAGTACCTATATGGTTTCCTCTGAGCGCTTCGGAATTTTTAATTATTAAAGAGTTACTTTAATTGCTCAAGGAGCGTTACCAGCGTGTTTTTATAGAAACAACCCGTATTTATTAAAACATTAACCATTGAAAGTTTCATATTGGTTTAGAAAATTTTATAAAAAAAAATATCCATGATTAATCGAAAGGTTTCAAATTCGATCGATGGATTAGATTAATGGATTCTAAACACTACTACTTACTACTATTTTGAAGTTCACAGGTCAACGCAAAACTAAAACGTCATATTATAAGCAAAATGGAAGGGGATAGATCACGTGCAATTTTTGAAAGTTTGATAACTTCTTGATATATCTTTAATACATTACCGGTGATATTTGTGACCAATACGTAACTTAGAACAAACAAGACAAAGATTTTCTTGAAATTAATCACTTTTGAGAGTAATGAAAACAAGTGTTCAAGACTTGGGAGTTACGTCGACACCAAACGTTTCTCAAACATTTTCAGAATGGTAACGAACTTAAGATAATATTCTCGGTTTATCCTTGACCTATTTCAAATTGAGATATTAACAAATATTGAAATAAAATGTGGAATATATCATCGATGAAGTTTGTTTTTCGCCTGGTGCTGACACAATATGCGCTCAACTACGTACAAACGTCTCGAATCCAAAACCTTAATGGCTTGTGATATTACAAATTATAACGAGAAATAATCTGTCGATTCCATCACTGATTCCATGGATTCGACCTCGAGCTAAAACGATTTTTTTTCTTGAAAGATCTCTTCTCAAAGAATCGGAAAGATGGGCTTTGGGGGAGCTAAACGTTTTACACTTTTAAACCGGCGACTACGCTCAAAAATGGTGGAAATATTGCAGCTTTCTTTGCTCCGTTCAAAGTTCAGAAAATGCTGATAAAGAAGTTTTTTTAGGCCTATATATTGATGATTTTCGAGATTGAATTTCATATATTCACCTAAGATCAAATAACTTCTGGTTCTGGAAGACTCGTGAATTTAGATATCTAGTTGATATCATGACAATTGTATAGCACCCTCGGTTTGAGTAGCTCATAACATTTTTTCGATATCGTCATGTTTAAACCAAGTCCTTTAAAAGGACAATAAACTCTTAAATTTCAACTTTTTCAAAAAAAAAAAAAAAGACAAGTCTGCAATTATAGCGGTGCGCGAGCGGCGAGTTCAATATCCATGACATACTTGGATAAATTCACTTAGGGATAAGAACAGTGATATTTGTTTAATTCACAACCAAACAATTGATTACACCAACCAGTTTAATTTATCATGATCGGTAAAAAACCATCTTAGCAATTTTTATTTTTATTTAAAAAAAATATCAACTTACTGATTAAACGATGAGAAACGTGATGTAAATGAAATAATTTTTTCCAACATGTTTCAAACTGTACGTAACTTGTGGTAAACACCACAGTCATTGGGGACTGTAGCGTAATGGCAGAGGAAGTTATTTTACGCATTATGTTCGATACTGTGAAACTCAGAACTGCTATTACTCAGAGAGTCTTGGGTCCCTTGACGCGCGCGAGTCCCGGTGTCTCTGGTAGGATTATGTCCGATTACTTGACGTATCTTTAGGCAGCCATGAACTATTCTTAAACAAATTTTGGGTGACTGGTATGTTAGTTCTGGAATAATATAGTACACTGCATTTAAACTTGAATTGCAAGGTTTACAATACAACGGTATAGGGTAAGGTCTCGTTGTTGACCAAATGAAGTCATCAACGAACGAGATGTTTTTCTTGGCTTGAATGGCGATTCAGCGAACTTTTACATAAGCCGTTCTTTATTATTATAATTTAACGTAGGAAAATACAGCCGAATCAGCTTTATCGGTTTGCCCCGACGAGTAAAAAAAAATTTAATCAACTGTATACACAAACTGATCAAGCGAAATCACAATTTTACATTTAGAATTATATATATTTTTATGGGCTATTTCCAAGGTTGTAGATCAAAGTGTTATTGAGCAAAATACAAAGTTCATTTTATTATTTTGGTCTACGTAGTGAAATGAACACTCTGTATCCTCTTAATTCTTTAGTTATGTAGCATGATTCTTCCCAGACTCACCTTTGTTTTGTTTGCTCTCCTGCTCATCAAACTTCAGATAAGCATCGCACCGTGCAGGGTGAATTCCATAACTGTTTGGTATTAAATCCTCAGCAATTAATCCACAAACCTTGATTGCCTTGGCGTGGGACAAAAATCCAAAAGCATGCCTTGGCAAATAGTTAAGCTCTAATAGAGTAATGATGAGGGAACTATTTATCGGGTATGTGATTCGGTTTAGTAGCCTTGCTCCAAATGTAAAATAATGTTGAGAAGAATCATGTTACAATTACCGCGCTTTTGTGGTACACTTCTCTCGAAGAGAAGTATTACATACTTCTGACACTTTCTATTGGTATTGATATAAGTGAATATTGGTTGGCATCCTTTCCTTATTATACCATTTTTACGGGAAACTAAAATCACTGACAAAACATTATTGGTAATTTACGTGGTGTACTATGAATCGGTAATTTACAGGGGATTATGGTAAATTACCGAGGGGTCGGACGTTTTGTAAAAAGTGTACGGGATTTCAAAATCCAATTTGATCTTTTCGGATTTTGTTTGATTTCGTTGGATTTCATTTGATTTCGTCGGATTTCGTCGGATTTTGTTCGATTTTATATCGATTTCGTGATTTTGTTTGATTTCGTTGGATTTCATTTGATTTCGTCGGATTTTGCTCGATTTTATATCGATTTCGTGATTTTCTTATTATCGATTTCGTGATTTTCTTATTATCGATTTCGTGATTTTCTTATTATCGATTTCGTGATTTTCTTATTATCGATTTCGTGATTTTCTTATTATCGATTTCGTGATTTTCTTATTATCGATTTCGTGATTTTCTTATTATCGATTTCGTGATTTTCTTATTATCGATTTCGTGATTTTCTTATTATCGATTTCGTGATTTTCTTATTATCGATTTCGTGATTTTCTTATTATCGATTTCGTGATTTTCTTATTATCGATTTCGTGATTTTCTTATTATCGATTTCGTGATTTTCTTATTATCGATTTCGTGATTTTCTTATTATCGACTTCGTGATTTTCTTATTATCGATTTCGTGATTTTCTTATTATCGATTTCGTGATTTTCTTATTATCGATTTCGTGATTTTCTTATTATCGATTTCGTGATTTTCTTATTATCGATTTCGTGATTTTCTTATTATCGATTTCGTGATTTTCTTATTATCGATTTCGTGATTTTCTTATTATCGATTTCGTGATTTTCTTATTATCGATTTCGTGATTTTCTTATTATCGATTTCGTGATTTTCTTATTATCGATTTCGTGATTTTCTTATTATCGATTTCGTGATTTTCTTATTATCGATTTCGTGATTTTCTTATTATCGATTTCGTGATTTTCTTATTATCGATTTCGTGATTTTCTTATTATCGATTTCGTGATTTTCTTATTATCGATTTCGTGATTTTCTTATTATCGATTTCGTGATTTTCTTATTATCGATTTCGTGATTTTCTTATTATCGATTTCGTGATTTTCTTATTATCGATTTCGTGATTTTCTTATTATCGATTTCGTGATTTTCTTATTATCGATTTCGTGATTTTCTTATTATCGATTTCGTGATTTTCTTATTATCGATTTCGTGATTTTCTTATTATCGATTTCGTGATTTTCTTATTATCGATTTCGTGATTTTCTTATTATCGATTTCGTGATTTTCTTATTATCGATTTCGTGATTTTCTTATTATCGATTTCGTGATTTTCTTATTATCGATTTCGTGATTTTCTTATTATCGATTTCGTGATTTTCTTATTATTGATTTCGTGATTTTCTTATTATTGATTTCGTGATTTTCTTATTATTGATTTCGTCATTTTCTTATTAAATCGTGATTTATTTTACTGTTGCGTTATTGATTTAGGATTTTTTATGGGATTTAGAATTCAGCAAAAATCCGTTTGATTTCTTTCCGGATTTCTGATTTTGTTATTGATTTCGGATTTCTTAAGTTGGATTTCGCGGTTAGCGTACGGAATTTCGTGAATGACCGAACCCTCGTAAAATTCCGACTCGCGTATCTATTTACGAACATTTTATAATTTCGAGTGCACATACCTTTTGACTACAAATAAGATGAATTTGTCCTGGTTTGTTTGGAATTAGTGAGTTACATTTCGCATAAAGGCGTAAAAAGTTTTATTTATAAATTTGCACATTTGTAGAGTATTTTTGCTTCCAGTTAAATTTAAAATATATTTACGTTTAATTTGACTTTAAATCGACAAAAACTGGGAAGTAAATGTCTAATAAAGCAAAATACGTAATACATTTCAAATCTTTCAAAAAGGCAGTGAATTATGCTCTGTTTGTGTAAAAATACCATGATTTGTATTTAGGGTACATAAAATTGTGTAAAACATAAGAGAGGTATAAAAAGGCTTCATATAGTAGAACTTAATTTGTTAATTAAATTCTGTATTGGTTTCAGGCCATGTTTTCCATTGATATTTTGTGCTCGTTTAGATCTAATCTAACAGGAGGGGTTCTGGGAGAGGAACTAAATAGAGTTAATATTTGATTTGAGGTAAGCTGAACATTGTTAGCGTTATGTGTAGTGCAAGCTCGCATTAACCGCAAAGGAGATGCATAAACACTTCACATTTAATACTGTATTTTGCAATATAAAATACTGCTCAGCAAAGGCACACGGCATTGCCCGTCAGCACATCGGAACATTTTTTATTACTTTTTGGGTAGCCATTTTGGTAAATGATGACGGGTAATAGGGGTACTGTACGCGCCCAATAGGGGGATGACACTGAGCTAAGAGATAAAAGGGTACGATGTTTGCATACGTAGTACTGCCATAACTCTATGGTTCCTTTTCCCCCACAAGAGTTAGCTAGTTCAGACTCCATTTAGAGCCACTCTCACATCCTCGAGCGTATCGCCTATTTCGTGGTTAGCTTTTTGGCCTAGTCGCGAATCCATAATACGTAGTATTTATACATATCCATTTCTGCACATTCTGCTGCAGGAAAATTTTAGCAGAAGGTAGACAACACGAAGGATGATTTTGAACTTTAAATATCAATTACTAGGCATAGCAAGCCACATTAAGCGATATTATTAAAATTAAAATCTCATACCTCTTGGCCAAAGAAAAGAATGGTTGATCATGACCAAATTTTTCGCCATCTTCGACTGTTTGAGGTAGATTTTCGTTCAGAGTCTCTGGCAGGAAGGGGGCAGCAATGCTGGCCAAAACACCAAGGAGACCCATGATTGTAAAGGGGAGATGGCGATTATAGTGACCCTATTGAAAGAAATATTGTGAAGAATGCTCAAAGGGTTGAGATTGAAACTAAAATACATACTAAATATATTATATAAGGCGTGCATATCGAAACGCTGGCCGCTAGAGTACCGGCTAATCCTAAACCAGACGCCCGAAGCGGAGTCGGAAAGATTTCCGCGGCTTGTTGGTACACGACCATAGAAGATGCTGAACATCCAAATTTACCTATCAAACTGGCCACCGTTGTTAACGTCTCCGAAGCTAAAGGAAAACACAATGGTTAATTGTTTGACTTAGAATTTATCATTTATCTAGGTAACTTCAGACTATAAAACTTGATAAGTTTCGACTCAGGCCCGTCTTAACAGTATAATAGCTCCCTGGGAATTTCAAATATATATCTTCCATAGCATCTCTATTTTCATTTTTTGGCGAGTGCCATCTAGCCTAATGGTTGAGCCCCAGCAAGGGTAACTGTAAATATGACTACACTCCACATCTATGTGTTTTTTACTGCCATGGGATTTATGCAGAGCTATGAAGAACTGACGTCACAAAATCAAAATAGAAAGTGATAGATCGCGACTGAGCTATAGACAGGGAGATTTCTATCCTGCTTAGGTTACACTTCTGTTACCAATGTAAAGGGTTTCCACAACAACTTACTATTGTTAAAGGAGAGAACAGGGATAAGACACCCTAAGCCCATAAGAAACAAGAAGCCAGCGTTGCACCACTTTCTCCCAAGTCGTGTTTCCATCAGGTACCAGGAGATTAAATACGAGGGCAATTCAACGACCGCCAAAAGGAAAAAGTTAACAAATTCGTTGCCGTACAAATGAGAAACGTTAATATGGAAACCGTAATAACAAATGGAATCAGCGATCCTGTAATCAATAGGATCGTAAAAAATAATTTCGACAATTATAAATTGTTTAAACAACAGCGATTTTTCCTTAGTTTATTTACCATAAAAAGGATAAAATGACGAATCTTTTTCTAATGACGGGGTTTTTGAAAAGCTCCAAAGGTGAAGTGTACTTTTGCATCTCTTCGTTCTCTTTCTTTTGCTTGGCTTGAAATTCCTGTTCTTCAAAAAATTTGGGGGTTGATTCGTTATTGTTTAAGGTTCCTTAAAAACTCCAATCAAACAGGCGTTTACCTTAAACACGTTGATTAAATCCAAATGTGAAACGTCTTTACCGTTTGTCTTGGCTACTTCGTTTAGAATTCGACTGGCTTCCTTGTATTTTCCTTGTGACAATAGCCAACGAGGAGATTCCGGAAGAAACCTGGAAGTAATACTTGGATCTTACTCGAGCTCAGAACCTGAACGTCCTCTAGGTCTATAGCTAAATACACTTTTCAATGGTAACAGTTGTTGCCAAGCAAGCTTTGATTTGTGTCATCATAACGTCAATACAGTAGCCTAAACCCTTGTACTAGGAAACAGTTCTAGGTGGAACCCGGAACTAGGTACTCGACTCTTAATCGTAGGAATAAACGTGTTAACTTATGGTGGGTTTTTCCACTTTTTTGGGCCACACATGGGAATAATTTGTCTGATTTGTCTCATTTGGGAGTGACAACTGCTGGGCCATAGATAAATTTGGAAATTACAAACAGAGAAACAAACACACAGTGGCGAGATTTCCATTGGGGTATTCTCTCTCGCGCCATACGGACTCCGAAATGAGACAGGTCAGACAAATTGTATCCATGTGTCGCCCAAAAAAGTGGAAAAACCCACCATAAGTTAACACGTTTATGCCTATGATTGTAGCACCTATAAGTACCTAGTTCCGGGTCCCACTTAGCACTGTTTCCTAGTACAAAGGTTTAGGCTACTGATGGCAGTACTGTATTGCAATTTAGGCACCCACTGGACCACTACAATTAAGTTATATACTTCAAGTCCGTGCCATAAATGTTTTGTATCTTATACACGGAAACACTGTGAAGCCAAAAATGTAGTTCAATCCAAGTTCAAAACCTACTTCACGTAAAAAACGTAAGGAAGAGTGGCCGCGGCACATATCCAGCCAAAAGTAATCCAATCGCCACTGATGTAAGCGGCCAATGGAACTGCTGCTAGACCTAACGTCCATGAGATGCAACATATACCATTCATCATGGTCCTCTTTTCTGGAGCGACCATTTCGATCACTGTAGGACGCAAGAAAACCAGTTAGTAAATAGATACAGCTATCAACGTAATTGTAAACCTACATATAAGATACGGTATTTGGAAGACGGAAGGCAAGAGACCTCCATTAAGGGTTCGAACTATGACAAACAATACGAAATTAGAGACCACAACCGTGGATATGCTGGTTAGTAGTGCCACCACAGCCGTGATTATGTACGAAGTCTTTCTTCCAATTCTGTAATTGTTTAAACAATTTAAACGTCAATCGTTACGCCTTAATTCCATGAGATTTACGTACTTGTCGGAAAGATATCCTAGAATAGGGGTACCCACGGCCGAGCCCGCGTTCGAAAGTGTAAAGATCAAGCTAGGAAGATAGTCTCTCTGGCAAACCAAGTCCCACTTTTATTTTTGAAAAGAGAAAAATATTTTAAGTAATATTTCGTGCAAACATGAACTTATGAAACTATCAAGTGAGTGTAATGAAACAAATGATGAACAGAGTAATTGAAGGATAGGGGAAGGACTTGAAACTTTGTTCAACAGTACGCTCCTCCTTCCGAGAGTTACATTGACTATCTATATATCTATATAAATCAAAGTCCTGACTAACTGACTGACTGACTGACTGGTAATCAACGCCCAGCCCAAACCGCTTGATCTAGAAGGCTGAAAATTTGCAGGAACGTTACTCATGAGTGGTACGCGAGTACTAAGAAAGATTTTTCCAATCTGCCGCCATCTTAATAAATGGCGCCCAGAAATGTAAAAACATCTTCTCTAGGCAACAAAGTCCGCGTGTTCCAACCGATTTCACAAATATTTAGTACACTGGTTTACTATATTAGTCATCAGTAAAATCTACCCATTTGGATAGATTTTACTGATGACTGATATTTTTGTAACACCCTAGGAGCGAAGGCACTCGGCGTTGCCCGTCAGCCCGTCGGGACTTTTTCTATTACTTTATTATAAGAAGGGTATTTAAATTTTTGCCCGCCATTTAAAAAGATGGCAACAAATCGAACCCAAAAAAGACCATTCAGCCCGTCTATAGGTTAAAGGCAACCAGTGTAATAAATATTTGTGAAATCGGTTGAAACGCGCGGACTTTGTTGCCTAGAGAAGATGTTTTTACATTTCTGGGCGCCATTTATTAAGATATTTATTAGTACGCGCCTACTACTTATGAGTAACGTTCCTGCAAATTTTCAGCTTTCTAATGCAAGCGGTTTTGGGCTGGGCGTTAATTATCAGTCAGTCTGTCAGTCAGGACTTTGATTTATATAGATGAAAAGTAATAAAAACTGTCCCGACGGGCTGATGGGCAAAGCCGAGTGCCTTCGCTCCTAGGGTGCTACAAAAATTAGTCAACAGTAAAATCTACCCATTCTTTATAACATTTTGTAGGAAGTTCTTATTACACGCGAGCACCGCCGCCGGTAACAGCTTGTTCATATTATAGGACAACAGTCGACCCCACGGGTCTCCACTCTCCAGGGTTACAAATTCAGAACACGCAAAGAGAACTTGTTTACACTCGAGTTATACGCTCGTAGGTCGCGGAAGTCTCGGCACAGGTGGGTAGCTACGTCAATATCACGTGGTTTCTAAGTTGAAATACATTATCAATTTTAGCATCTGTGTGTATGGCGTTGTGGTATGATGTTACGCTTTCGATGCGGATTTAAGTTGTCTGTTGTTACGTTTTTCTACCGTTAATAATCATAAGGCAACCTTCATCATTAGCGGAATGTAGGCAAGTTATTCACACCCGGCTTCTGTAGCTGGTCAAGCCCATCAACTTATTTGACCTTATTCATCCGTCAGAGGTTTGACATGTATACTTTTGACCTTGAACCAAAGTATTTCTTCGTCGTTAAATAGTTTAATCTTGGTTTGTAACTGGTATGCGGGCAATATTATTTTCAAAATTCATGGATTAATTTATCAAATACGTGATATGAGGTTATTATTTAATCGACGCCTTTAGTTTCGCTTTGAATTAGAAATTTAGAATGTCGCGTTTTAAAAAAGTTATATTGAACATTATTGTTTACGTCATATCTAGCCTTGAGAGAAACGTTTTACTAATAGCATTGGTTATAGTTATTGGTTGTAAATAGACTAAACTTACCATCTTAACTACATTAAACTACGAAATTATCGACGCTCAAAAACTATTAAATTTAAGAATAGAAACTCTTTATGTACACTTAAGCCAGGTTCTCATATTAACGGGAATCCGGTTCGAATTAAGCAATTCTAAACTCTTCCAATGTTATGGGTCAAAAAAACTAGAAGAGGATAATAGAAGGGTAAAAAAAACCAGAAGAGGATAATAGAAGGGTCAAAAAAAACCAGAAGAGGATAATAGAAGGGTCAAAAAAACCAGAAGAGGATAATAGAAGGGTCAAAAAAACCAGAAGAGGATAATAGAAGGGTCAAAAAAACCAGAAGAGGATAATAAAAAGGGTAAAAAAAACCAGAAGAGGATAATAAAAAGGGTCAAAAAAACCAGAAGAGGATAATAAAAAGGGTAAAAAAACCAGAAGAGGATAATAGAAGGGTCAAAAAACCAGAAGAGGATAATAGAACGGTAAAAAAACCAGAAGAGGATAATAGAAGGGTCAAAAAAAACCAGAAGGGGATAATAGAAGGATCAAAAAAAACCAGAAGAGGATAATAGAAGGGTCAAAAAAAAACCAGAAGAGGATAATAGAAGGGTCAAAAAAACCAGAAGAGAATAATAGAAGGGTCAAAAAAACCAGAAGAGGATAATACAAGGGTCAAAAAAAACCAGAAGAGGATAATAAAAAGGGTCAAAAAACCAGAAGAGGATAATAGAAGGGTCAAAAAAACCAGAAGAGGATAATAAAAAGGGTAAAAAAACCAGAAGAGGATAATAGAAGGGTCAAAAAAACCAGAAGAGGATAATAAAAAGGGTAAAAAAAACCAGAAGAGGATAATAAAAAGGGTCAAAAAAACCAGAAGAGGATAATAAAAAGGGTCAAAAAACCAGAAGAGGATAATAGAAGGGTCAAAAAAACCAGAAGAGGATAATAAAAAGGGTAAAAAAACCAGAAGAGGATAATAGAAGGGTCAAAAAACCAGAAGAGGATAATAAAAAGGGTAAAAAAAACCAGAAGAGGATAATAAAAAGGGTCAAAAAAACCAGAAGAGGATAATAAAAAGGGTCAAAAAACCAGAAGAGGATAATAGAAGGGTCAAAAAACCAGAAGAGGATAATAGAACGGTAAAAAAACCAGAAGAGGATAATAGAAGGGTCCAAAAAAACCAGAAAAGGGTAATAGAAGGGTCCATTAAAACCAGAAGAGGATAATAGAAGAAGGATGACACTCCTCTTTATACTTTAGTTATTTAACATGATTCTTCCGAGGCCCACCCCTTTTCTTTGCTCTCCTGCTCAACAAACTTCAGATGGGCATCGCACCGCGGAGTGAATTCAATAACTGTTTATTACTAAATCCCCAGTAATCAACCCATAAACTAGACCAGGAACAAAAATCCATGCACAAGCGCACCTTGGCAAATAGTTCAGCGCTAATAGAGCAATGGTGAGGGAACTATTTATCTCGTATTAGTTTAGCAACCTTGCTCCAAATGTTCTGATGTTTTTAAGAATCATGTTACAATTACCCCGCTTTGTGGTACACTTCTCTCGAAGATAAACAATATATACTTTTTACAAAACTAATTCTACGGATGCACATTTTTTTTTTCAATCGAATTCTAAAAATTAAATTAACGTTTTAATAATTACCTTCGTCGTGGCCGTACTAGTATAATACTGTTGATCATACTCCCACCCATTAGAGCAAGTCTTGTTATCCCATTCATTACTGACCATCTCCATGAATAAGGAAACATTTGTATTTTCCTCGTGCAATTGCGATATGATAGACGAGTAGTTAACGTCGTACATGTGGCAAGGACTGAGGACTCGATTGCCGTCGGCGTCGTTGATCCAAGGACTAAGCAACAGACGCTTGTCTTGCATGGACAGATTGCTTGCTGAGACGGTCGGCTCCATGCACCAATGGTTGGGAGAGGACAACATGAAGATCAAGTTCATACCAAAGAACGGCAGGATTGTCGAAGTGGGGATCAGGAAGAAGTAGACCATCTTCTTCTGGTATTTACCGTAGTCACCCACGGCTGATAATATGTCTTCGAACTCCATCGATTTAAATTCGTAAAATTCCTTTCTGCGTGAGAAAATAAGTTAATTACTTAAAACTTCATTTAGATAAAGCAAACTTATCATACGATTCGCGTATTTTAATCATTACTATATATACCCGCCAACTCTTGAAAACTATTGACTTATTTACAGTACATCATGGGTGCGTTTATGACTAAGTGTTGCAAAATAATGCCAATGTTTTTAAGATGATTTGAACAATTCTAATTGATCCAAAGAAAATATTTGTTATACATGTCCTAACCGAGCAAAAGTACCTCTGAGCGCTTCGGAATTTTTAATTAATAAAGAAAGAGTTAATTTAATTGCTCAAAGAGCGTTACCAGCGTGTTGTTTAATATAAACAACCCGCATTTATTGAAACATAAACTATTTAAAGTTTCATATCGGTATAGAAAATTTTATAAAAATATCCATGATTAATCGATAGCTTTCAAATTCGACCGTTCCGTTGGATTAGATTAATCGATTCGAAACACTGCTTGCTCCTAGTTTTACAGGTCAACATAAAACTGATAAAAGTCATATTGAGAGTTTGATAACTTCTTGATATATCTTTAATACATTACCCGTGGTATTTGTGACCAATACGTAACTCAGAACACGCAACACAAAGATTTTCTTGAAATTAATCACTTCTATGACTAATGAAAAAAAAGTGTTGAAGACTTGGGAGTTACGTCGACACCAAACGTTCTCAAACAATGTCAGAATGGTAACGAACTGAAGATAATATTCTCGGTTTATCCTTGACCTATTTCAAATTGAGATATTAACAAACATTGAAATAAAATGTGGACTATATCATCGATGAAGTTTGTTTTTCGCCTGGTGCTGACACAAAACGCGCTCGACTACGTACAAACGTCTCGAATCCAAAACCTTAATGGCTAGTGATATTACAAATTATAACGAGAAATAATCTATCGATTCCATCACTGATTCCATGGATTCGACCTCGAGCTAAAACGATTTTTTTTCTCGAAAGAGCTCTTCTCAGAGAATCGGAAAAATGGGCTTTGTAGGGGCTAATCGTTTTATACTTTTAAACCGGCGACTGCGCTCAAAAATGATGGAAATATTGTAGCTTTCTTGGCTCCGTTCAAAGTTCGGAAAATTCTGATATTTTAATCTATTTCGGGTTATCGATGAAAGGCGCTAGTAATTAACGAAAAAGTACTTAGAAATACGAGACTGAGTTAGATCATATTCCATTGCTCATTAGCTGAGTTATATTTGAAAAGTTTACCGCCTTCCCATATAAAATAGTAAAACATTTGTAGAGAAAATATCAAACAATTTCTTTTAACTGATAAAATTGTTTTCTTTACAACCTATCACGCTCGTTTCGCATGGAAGATGGGTAACTTTAAGTAAGAGGTCGGATATTGTCTAGCACTTAGGCATATCTCGAAATACGCAAAAATATCAGTTTTCACTAAAGATACTTTTAAGTATTAAGTACATAAATAAACTTATTTATCTTCTATCAGCTTTAATTTCATCATAGGGTTACAAGATGTTGTGAGGGCAGTTCAGGTTGAATCAGTTCCAAAGTACCTTTTAATTCCGCTACAAAACGCTCACAAGTTGCAGGCAACACTGCATGGGGAAATCATTTTAGTTTTCAGCGAGGGGCCAGTCACTTAGCGTAATCGGGTACAAATATTACGCGTAATCCGTAATTTAGTGATTAGCAACTCGGTTTTTAGTAAAAGGGATGAGACCCAAAGTTGACTTGAAGTATGAATCTTGTGAGAGCGTCAAAATCTCTTAAAGTTTCACCATAAGTTCATAAGATATGTTCCATAAGTATGACACTTCCTATACTTCGTAATGCTAGTACACTCGATTTTGCAGTCCATTATCCTATTCTGCCTGTAATAAGCCTTTGACAGCACCTCACCATGCGTCGCTTTACGAGAGTATATGACGTTTCACTTACGTCAACTCATGACAAGCTCTCAGTAACCAGTGACAAGCTTATGGAACATTTCTTATGAACTTATGGTTTCACTATGGTACCATTCCAAAATTCACTTTCTTGAAGAATATTAAACAAAATTTCTCTCCAATTAAAAATTCAATTCCCAACTTACATTAGTGAGAATCTTACAATTCTTTTGAGAATGAATGAAAATATTCCACACTATTCTTCAATAGTTTACACAATTTTTAATGTTCTTACACTGTTGAAACGTACTGTCCCTATTTAAAAAAATCAACTTCAATTTATATCTGTGGCAACGACACACCGTCCACCAGTTACTCAAAGTTATGTCATACCCGGACCAATTCGCGATGAAGTCTGAGAATGTTTTTAATAAGGCAAAAAGACTCTTCTAGCTTGAGGTTTGAAAAAATAATAGGGTAGAACTAATGTATAATTTCACGCATAGTTGATTCAAATGGAACTAGAGAACTGATGAGTTTAAATTTAAAAGACTAATTAAGAAAAGCTTTCGAGTGTCTATGCTATCCCGGGGACGAAACAATAGACTTAACAAGTATGAAAGTTACTCGTACTTCGTTGCAAAAAATCCTGATGCCGCTGTCTAAACAGATCGAGAGACAAGAACTATATTATCATTAGAGATAGATGAGAGAAAAGCGTAAATGTATGAAATTAATTTTAAAAGAGGAAATGTTCGCAGAGTGGAGGACCGATAAAATTCTGCTGTGAATCGTTTCCTTTTGGGACTCTACATGATTTCATCAGTTTATTAATCAAAACTGTCATTTTAGACAAAGACCGGAAAGTGTAAAAGATAAGTGTAGAAAATTAATTGTCTAAAGTAACAGATATTCAAATTTTCACTTTTGAAGACATGATTATAAAACATCAATTATTTTTAAAAAATTCTTATCTTACTTTTTTTCACCAAAATTACTTCAGTAAAATATTTTAACATGAAACATGCGTATCATTTTAAAAATAGTACGCGTTTGCATTTTATTTTCTCTCAAAATGTGACAATTAGGTTGACAATTCGGCCTTATAAAGAGAATTAAATGGACTGAAAATCGTTGAGAGCTAATAGAAGTCCCAATTCAATCTTTGATTTCAATAAATTCTCGAGACATTTCAAGACTTCAAAATAATTCTTTTTAATATATTGATGATTTTCGAGATTGAACTTCATATGTTCACCTAAGATCAAATAACTTCTGGTTCTGATAAGACTCGTGAATTTAGATATCTAGTTGATATCATGACAATTGCAAACCCATAGCACCCTCGGTTTGAGTAGCTCATAACATTTTTTTTCGATATCGTCATGTTTAAACCAAGTTCTTTAAAAGGACAATAAACTCTTTAATTTCAAATTTTTTAAAAAACCGACCCAAGTCTGCAATTATGGCGGTGCGCGAGCTGCGAGTTCAATATCCATGAGATACTTGGATAAATTCACTTAGGGATAAGAACAATGATATTTGTTTAATTCACAACTAAACATTGAATTGATTACACCAACCAGTTTAATTTATCGTGACCGGTGAAAAACCATCTTAGCAATTTTTATTTTTATTTAAAAAAATATCAACTTACTGATTAAACGATGTGAAACCTTATGTAAATGAAGGCATTTTTCCGACGTGTTTCAAACAGTACGTAACTTGTGGTTAATCCCACAATCATTGGGGACTGTAGCGTAATGGCAGATTAAGCTATTTTACGCATTATGTTCGATGCTGTAAAACTGACAGAGTTGCTATTACTCAGAGAGTCTTGGGTCCCTTGACGCGCGCGAGTCCCGGTGTCTCTGGTAGGATTATGTCCGATTACTTGACGTATCTTTAGTCAGCCATGAACTATTTATAAACAAATTTTGGGTGACTGGTATTTAAGTTCTGGAATAATATAGTACACTGCATTTAAACTTGAATTGCAAGGGTTACAATACAACGGTATAGGGTAAGGTCTGACCAAATGAAGTCATCAACGTGTAGATGTAGATTCTAAGCTACGAACGAGATGTTTTTCTTGGCTTGATTGGCGATTCGGCAAACTTTTACATAAGCCGTTCTTTATTATTATAATTTAACGTAGAAAAATACAGCCGAATTTGCTTTATCGGTTTGCCCCGATGAGTAAAAAATTTTAACCAACTGTACATACAAACTGAACAAGCGAAATCACATTTTTTTTTCAGATTTAGAATTATACATTTTTATGGGTTATTTCCATGGCCGTAGATCAGTTTTATCGAGCAAAATACAAAGTTTTTTCTATTCTTTGGTCTATGCGGTGAATTGAATAAATTACTATATTAGACAATAATTGATAAAGAATTAGGCCTACCACAATCTCGACCTTTAATCTTTAATTTGCGAATTGACGGTGTGTTTGCCGAGTACTTGTAAACTGTACACCATTTTTAGAGCTCTTCTTATTCTTTTCAGGAGAGGCATCAACACCTTTAGGCTATGAATCTAACCATTGTGAGGGACTTATGGGACTTTCAGATGATTTAGTAGAGAGCATCGTAAGAATTACGCTTTAAATTATCGACTCTTGCTAACTCTAACTTCGAACGTTAGACGTCCCAGTTGTACCAGAAGTGTATAATGCTTCTCTTCGAGAGAAGTGTAACACAAAGCGGTTTAATTGTAACATGATTCTTCCCAACATTAGAACATTTGGAGCAAGGTTACTAAACCGAATCACATACACGATAAATAGTTCCCTTATCATTACTCTATTAACGCTTATCTATTTGCCAAGGCGCGCTCGTGGATTTTTGTCCCACGTCAAGACGAGGTCTATGGGTTGATTGCTGGGGATTTAGTACCAAACAGTTATAGAATTCACCCCACAGTGCGATGCCATCTCAAGTTTAAAGAGAGGGAGAGCAAACAAAAAGGGTTAACCTGGGAAGAATCATGTTACATAACCGAAGTATTAAGAGGATACTGAGTGTCATCCTTCTTCTATTATCCCCTTCTGGTTGTACTTTGAAGTTGAAGCATTAATAAATACCCATGTAATTAAATTCTATCCCACCTTCATTAATATTCTCATTAGTATCAATACTAACTCGTGCTTCCGACGTTGCACTGCTCAACTCGCGTGTTAAGCCATACCATATAGCATATCAGAAATATTATTTCGATGACGTACCAATATAATTAGACTTTAAATCAAGTAAAAACTCAGTTGGTAATAAAAAAATTGTTGGCGATACATCTCGTACCGTCCAATAATTGTTCGTTTTGCCTTTCATAGAAAAACTATTAAAAAAATATCAAAAATGAATTGCGTTGTCGCGAAAACAACTGTATACACGCGGAAGCTGATACACAGTAGGAATTAAGAAGACAATAAATCCAAATTGTAACCCTCCCACGCACACTCTCTCCCTCGCGGAGAATGGAAGATCACAGATCGGATAATTGCTTGTCACTTTGTTCCGTCAACATTCGTTCCAGTTGATCAGCTGTAATTTGACAGCGACTATCCACGGTCGTCTCGAAACTGCTGCAAATGGTGCTTGTCCTTTTCCTATAATACAATAACAATAATTGAAAAACATATCTGAAATAGATACTCCCATAAAATGCAATCATTTTAAGATTTCTATCTCGCAACGTGATAATGGATACTTTCGAATTTATTGCTTTGTTCTCTCTAAATTAAAGGGACATTAAATTCTAAGGTGGAGACGCATTTTCTAAATACTTGTGGCACGACGTTCTATATCCCAAGCATATGTATGTTACGTCGCATTCCGGGGTGGTTTATTCAAAATCTGTCAGCCAGGAGACTGAATTTAACCCCTTTAATATCTAATGCTTGACGTCAACGTTTAATGGAATACTGGTCTTGTCGGCTACCCCGTGTTCTCAGAACCACCACCTGATGAAACCTTAAATCCTTCTTTAGTGAATCAAACCATTCAACCCTGATTATCGTATCCTAGCCGCGGAAGTAGACTCCTCTTCGCTTTGAAGAGAGATCTCTCGTTTTTCAAGAGAATTTTCCCAAGCGATTGTTTCTATTAGGTAAATCGTGGAGTAATTTTTAAGGGGCCCATATCAATGTGACATATGTTGCCATAACAAAGTAGGGATTAGGAAATGTCCAAAAATCGCGAGAAAAGGTGAAGTAATTTATGGAATGCTTCATAATTTCGATGATTTTCGTACCTTGCGCAGGAAAAGAATTTCTGTTTTGACCCGAACTTTTCTGAGTCGTCGATACTCTGTGGTAAATGCTCGTGCAGTGTTTCAGGAACCAAAGGTGATATTGAACCGGCCAAAAGACAAATGCAGCTCAAAATCATGAATGGAATTCCCGAATTATACACTCCCTAAATTAAAAAAAAAATTCAATTAAGACAAATTTAAACCCTAGGACAGTGTTACTGAAAAATGCATAGAACTCATGTTGCCTCTAACATATAGGTTAAGGCAGTGAAATTAATAATATTTACCAAGTATATGACATAAGGCATAATTATGATGGCCAATGAGGAGACCATGGAACCGATACTCATTCCCAAAGATCGAACTGGTGTTGGGTACAATTCGGCAGCTTGTTGGTAGACGACCATGAATGCGGCTGCCGAACCAAACTTGCCAATCAAAGACGCGACTATTTGCGTTGTACCACCGGCTCCTGGTAAGAAAACCGCGGCGAAACAGGACACTCCAGCTAATAAGACGAAGGTGGTATTGGTCCATCGTCTACCCCATTTATCCATCAAGTAACACGCCAAGAAGAAGGAAGGCAACTCGACAACCGATAGATAAAAGTAATTTCGGAAATCATCCCCTCCGAGGTTTGATACGTTCATAATTAGCCCAAAATATGCAACAGAAATTGCAGCCCTGAATTGAAAATAATATAATTAAGTTGAAGATTTATTTTAATCAAAGATAATAAGTTCATAAGATATGTTCCATAAGTTTGTCACTGGTTACTGAGAGCTTGTCATGAAGTGACGTAGGTTAAACATCATAGGTTCTCGTAAAGCGACGCCTAGTGAGTCGCTGTCAGGTACAGACTAAATAGGAAGATGTACTGCAAAAACGCGTGTAGTCAATTCTCGCTTCGTTCTCGAACTAGCTCTCAGTAAGTCTCAAGCATTACGAAGTATACGTAGCGTCATACTTATTAAACATATATTATATACTTATGATGATTATAATTAGAATAAAGGTTTATCACTCACCAGTTGATTGTGACGACCAGTAATTTTTTACGAAGTTGAGGATAACGGAAGAAATCACGAAAAGAATGAGATTTTTCCTCCTTCGTTTGGTCCTCCAAAGTTTGTCCGATTTTCTAAAGTTAAAGCAAAGAATTTAAGGATAAATGATATAGTTTTTTTTCAAAATAGAAATTGTTCTTGCACAATGGGTGCTACTGTGGCTGTAGTTCTTTCGCCTATCAAAAGGTCTCGAGTTCTATCTCGGACCATGATCAAACTATAACTACTCAGAAGAGCGTTTATATTAAATTTCATTACATGGATCGAGCCTAAAGGTACTGAAAAATCAGAGACTTGGCAAAGCCATTATTCAAGCTAATGTCGTCACTCCAACTTTTTAGAGTCAAAAGATGATTAAAACAGGTACTAAAATCAACCTTAGCCGAGAAGTCACTCTACAAATGGTGACTGATCATATGACCACATACTTCTAGTGCAAATACTCCGTAAGCAAACGAGACACTCGGCCCCGGGACGTACAAACAGACTAATACCACTGTACTATTCAGTTGCTCAACCTGTTGTTAATGGTCTTACCTGTAACTTGGATAACAAATCGCTAGGAACGCTTGTACCATTCTCTCTAGCGATCCTTCTGATACCTTCGGCCGCCTCCTCGAACTTTCCTTGGGTCAGTTGAAGACGAGGGGATGATGGCAAATACCACCAGTATCCGAAAGCCAAAACAATGGGCATCGTAGTGACCAGTCCGAAAGACGTAAAATTTGGAAGTAGGTACGCAGTCAAGGCTAAGAGACATCCTCCGAGCGTCCAGAGAACCCATGAAAGACATACTAGTCTTGAGCGAGGCTTTGCGCCAACTTGTTCGACAACTGTAGGGAAACAAAGGTTCAACAGTAATGTTAGCTTAACTCCAACATAGTTGAGGGAGTCTCGCAGCGTTTACGCCGGGTTGTTAAGAAGTAACGCCATTGGTCGAGAGAGTTTACATCCCTAAAAGACTCTAATCATAACTCGAAAACAGTGGCGTTTCTATCTCCCTCTCTCTCTCCTCTTTTGCAAAATGTCATAGAATATTTTCGACTCAAAATCGGCCAAAGAACACCCCCCTTCATTTATGGCAGACTTATCAGAAACACCCTGTGTAAAGACTGGCATGTCCTCCGTTCATAATATAATTAATTGTTTATAGCTTATTTTAATTACCAATTATGAAGGGTAACTGAAAGTTTGCGGGCAACGAAGCTCCTGTTATGGTTCTTAGGATGGCAAAGATGGTGAAGTTCGGTGCTAAGATTGACAAAGTACCAGCAACGGCCACAACACCCGCGTTTAAAAAGAACGCAGTTCGACGACCAATTCTATAATTGAAAGAAAAAGAAGTGTTATAAGCCTTTGGTAATGAACAACGCTTGACATCTGTCACCTTCAACCTCAAGGAGATAAGGAACGCGAGGAATGCCCCTGAAATATTTGGCGATGGTGCTAAGATTTTACTTAAGAAACTAATTAACAAGAAACTAAAGTTCTCGAATCAGGAAGACAATTTTGAGTAAAACAAATTATACACAACTCTGTTCAAACTTAGAAGACATCGTGGGGACCTTGAAATCAGTTTTTTGACTTGAAGCCAACGACAATACTAATAGGATTGCTTCGAGAAAATAAATTTTTTGTTGGCAGGCGCTTCAAGATTGATCAAGACGCGATTTCGTCGTCAATATTAAATGATTGCGGTACTAGAGATAAGGCGCTATTTGATTGCTGTCATCTTTTAATTGTATTTAGCGTCGCTATATAAGTATAGTGTAAGTTGGACCATATAATAATTATTGGGTGATTTTTGCGCTTGATTGAATCAGAGTAATTTTTTAAATTGGTAAACTACTTTCTTAAATTTTAAGAAAAATTAAATTACCCTTTGGTCTGTAATTTAGAGTAATTTGAGGTTTTCCTGGAGAGAAGTAATTAAATACCACAGAAAGGGTCAGGCCACCATCATAGGTTATTTCCAACGCGAATAGAAGCACCGCCAGAGGCAGTGCGAGTCGCCTAGCCTTCCGTGTGTAGTGAACTCAGGGAAATAAGTTACCCAAGGTGGCGGCTTTCCCCTGTGCGTTGGTTTCTCTCAAGAAATTAATGAAATAGTCTATAAAAGCGCGAAAAATCATTTGACAAAACCCTTCGGTGCTTTGTCGCTAATATAATGGTTAAATCACCGTTTAATTACAAGTAATTACGAATAATTTTTATGAAGTATTTTGTGTTGTTTTTTGGTGCTCAGAACCAACATTACAAATTGGTTATTTATTTTTTTTACTCCAAACATAATTAAAAATATTGCACATCTCTATACAGGGTGTTTCTGATAAGTCTGGCATAAATTTAGGGGATGTTCTTTGGGCAATTTTGAGTCGAAATTGTTCTATGACATTTGGACGTCCGGGCCACCGTTTTCGAGCTATGATTGTTGTATTATGTTTTAGGGATGACCTCCTTAATTAAATTTGAAATAATTGTCTTTGAGTTTCTTAATTAAATTTAAGGGGTCATCCATAAAATACTCCTATTTTAACTTGAAAACAGTGACCCAGACCAAAAGTAGATAGGGCCCAGACGGCAAAATGTCATAGACCTTTTTCGACTCAAAATCGTGCACTCAAGGAACACCCCCTTAATTTATGGGAGATTTATCAAAAACATCCTGTGGGATGAAAGGGACAAATAACATTTTTTTATCGATTTATACTAATAAAACCAAAATCAAAATCATTCCAATAAAAATACTTGTCTACCCATTTCATTCTCCCTTTAAAAACCCTTATCTGTTTATGGGTTACGCAAGACCTTAACTCATCGCTTCGGAAGCATTCAGGTATAGTATGATAGTGCAATGTATCTTTGAAACCGGTGTGTTCCGAATAAAGAGCTAAAAATAACTTAATCTCAATCTTCCTTCTCTATATTAGACGACTCGTCTACCGAAATTAGGTCCTCGTCAACGCGTAAGTCCCAGAAAAAGATTTCTACAAACAAAATCGTTCAACGAACTTTTAGTTTGCCTGACAAAATACGAAATAAATTAGAGAAAATTTTCCATTACGACTTTGGAAAAAAAAAATAAAACCTAAATGCAAACTTGAATAACAAAATTATAGTTTATCTAGAAAATTAGACGCAATAGAGTGAAAGGCGGGGATAAAGAAATATAAGTGTTAAAGATATTAGCATAAGTTCATAAGATATGTTCCATAAGTTTGTCACTGGCTACTGAGAGCTTGTCAGGTGAACTCGTATGGTGGGCAGAGCGGGAAATAAGAAAAGATTCTTATAGGACATGTGTCCAGTGACGCCCCCGTTGACTTGAAAATTTATAGGACATTGTCCACTGAAGTGTGGGAAAATAGTGTCCCACCTTCATCAAAACTTCGGAAAATTTATTGGTCAAAATGTCCTGTTACCCTCGGTTACCCCTTTAGTGTTTTATAAAATTATTGGACATTTTAAAATTTTATTGGACAATGTCCAGTGTCCTGTGCTTATTTCCGGCCCTGATTGGTGTGGCGTTGTCAAAGGCTTAGTAGAGACTAAATAGGAAGATGGACTGCAAAACCGAGTGTAGTCATTCTCAAACTAGCTCGAGCTGTAAGTCTATAGGCATAGTGTTATACTTATGGAACCTATATTATAAACGTATGGCATTAGTATATCTGCCTTTCTCTATATTGCTTCATTCTATCCTCTTATCATCCTTTGGGAAACTGGAGAAGAGACCGACAAGAGGCCCAATCTTTTTTGGATAAATCATTTCTTAAACGATACTACGAAACAAACACGATATGGAATGTATTTTTAACTCTTTAGCTTTAATTAAATATATCACCTATCAGATAGGAATCCAAAAATAAGGGTGCCAACAACGCTTCCCACGTTGGCCAACGTCAGAATCAAACTCGGAAGTTGATCGTCATTGCAAACCAGGTCCCACTATAATTAAAGAAACGAAAAAAACTATTTTAGAATATTGTTTATTTCCATATAAAGTTTATAAGATATGTTCCATAAGTTTGTCACTGGATACTGAGAGCTTGTCATCAAGTGAAAACGTGGGTCATAGATTCTAGTAAAGCGACGCCTGGTGAGGCGCTATCAAAGGTTTAGTACAGACCAAATAAGAAGATGGACTGCAAAATTAACCGGGTGTAGTCAATTCTCGAGTCGTTCTCGAACTAGCTCTCAGTAAGTCTCTAGCGTTACGAAGTATGGGTAGTGTCATACTTATGGAACATATCTTATAAACTTATGATTTCCATAATAATGTTGTTCCAAAACTTTAGCGAATCCTAAACACTACCACAACTGTTAAAATGAAACATATTATCCACTATTATAATGCTTTTAGATAGCACGTGCGAACTCAATTTAATATGTTTATAAAATTTCTTTTTTTGAAAAATTTCGAGTTAATTTGTGAAACCAACTTCGTGGCTATTTAGAACTTTGCAATATTTTGTTTTTCAAGCTCTCTTCTAGTGAACAGAGATTTTAATCACCAACAAGAGATTCAAAAAACCGCAGTCTAATTTCTACTATAACCTTAATAAAAAAACTCCGATTGGTCATAGAGATTTACCAAAAATTAAAATTTTAATTTCAAAGATAAAACTTAATTTCAAAACTTTTTTCATTTTGAATCGCACGTGAAACTTCTATGGCATTTTGCCAAAAGTGACAAAGTTAACAAGTTATTAATGGAGAGTTTTACGAATGACCCCTTAAATTTAACTAAGAAAAGGAAAAGAAAATTCTAACTTAATTAAGGGGTTATCCCTAAAACACTCAAATCGTAACTTGTAAATGCGTCAAAGAACATTTTCGACTCGAAATTGCCCATAGAACCCACCGTATTTTAGTCCTGTTTCTAACACCATGTATAATATTAAGCGAATTTGTAAAGCCCAGCTTTTGTTTGTAACACAAGCTGAATATTCATGGAAAATTTATTGAACTCATAATAAAAACAGTCTTACTTTTGTAACTGCGTTGGATTCGTACAGAGAATGGTCATAAGACCATCCATTGATACACTGGACAGTGGGCATTTCATCTCGTACTGACTGAGTCAAAGAATTAGGCGAAATAGCCTTGAGGATACTATCAAGATCACCACCATCTCCTTGGGTCAAGTTGCGGACTACTTCTTCGTAATCAATATCGTACATTTTACATCGACTATATCGTTCCTCGCCATTTTTGACAATTTTTGGCAAGCTGAGAAATTTCATCTGATCCATTGTCAAATTGGTATTGTCCAATAAATGTGGTACGTTACACCAATGGTCAGGAACGGCCACCATGAATATGACATTCATGACGTACATAGCCGAGATCAACGTGGTAGGAACCATAAACAACGCGATTAACTTCTTCTGATATTTGCCGAAATCGCCGACTTCTGACAAGAGATCTTCGAAATCCATCGTGTCTCTAGCTGTAAATTGTCAGACAAAATTGATGAAAACTCGACAACGTAACCTTTCTTTTTTTATTGCATATTTGTCGCGGACAAAATAGTTAAACTTCTAGCCTAACTCATTGGGATTTGGGGAAGACCTAGAACAACGTACTGTCGCATCAATTACGTTTCAACTCTTTCCGTGGAAAAATTTAAACCACAGAGGATTAGGAGAAAACACAGAAGAAAAAAAGATTTGTTGGAAATGAGCCCTGCTTTGCTATTTCGCTGTTGAAGCCAGGGGATGCTGGAACCCTGGGACTCTGAGAGAGTGTCAAACGAAGAGTGGGTATAGGAGAGAGTGGGATTGAATGAGACAGCGACAAAACAACGAAACATTTCGAGCTTGGAAAGTTTCCCGTACTGATAAATACATTGCTTAATTCATTTAATACCGCTTCTATTTTGCATAGTAGTGTACTAGATACAAAGCCCAAATTGAACCACATGTAGAATATACTAGGTTACAAAATTAATCTATGATGAACTGTGGTTTAAATCCAACCATTTACTTATTTTTCTGTCTTACAACACTAATTATCGGTTATCGCTCCGATTGACACCAAAATCTACACTATTGGCAAAATGGATGACTTGTGCTAATTGTTTTTGTATAAACTTTTAACGTATTCCCAACAGTTATGGGGCCTAATAATGCTTATCATTATTAAGACGTTGCTAGCTTCGTTCTCTCTAGAATCAAGCGACTAGAATGTTAAATTAAAAACAAATACAGCTATTTTTTGTATATCTCAGAAAAAAATACAGCTATTTTTGTATATCTCAGAAAAATGCAGCTATTTATTGTATATATCTTAGAAAAATGCAGCTATTTATTGTATATATCTTAGAAAAATGCAGCTATTTGTTGTATATCTCAGAAAAAATACAGCTATTTTTTGTATATTTCAGAAAAATGCAGCTATTTATTGTGTATTTCTTGGAAAAATGCAGCTTTTTGTTGTATATCTCAAAAAAAACTACAGCTATTTGTTATATATCTTAGAAAAATACAGCTATTTGTTATATATTTCATTAAAATACTGTAGCCATTTACTAAATACCGCTATAAATTACCGATTTATTTATATACTATCATAACTTTAGCAGTATATTGCCAATGAATTAAGATAATTTTTATTGCCAAAAACATTTTTGAATACAAGACATAGCTGTTACTAAATAAAATAAACTATAAATTAACCACAAAACGCTACATTAATCTTCCCCTAATTTTAATAGGTCATTTTCTCCGTTTCTATAAATTACGGCAATTTCCCATTTCCACTTCTACGCAAGAACAAAATTTTTAGAAGTAAAAGGCCAATTTCTAACTTCAAGGTTAAATAACTTTTTTTCCAATAAATAGCTAAATAATTAGGTTAAACCATATGGTTTAACTAATGTAAGGCAATAATTAATTAAGGTAAAAATTCTATACCTTCGCTGGAAAGTTGTGAAAGATGAGTGAAAATCAAAAGTACGTCTTGATTCGCGAATAATTTAGAGTTATTTAAAACGAGTAGGCTAAAACGCTGTCTTAGCTTAATAATTTTGATTAAATACGTTATCTATGCACTCTTTGATTACTGACAAGTGACGGCTCGTAAAATAAATCTGGATGTAACTGGATTAGCCTTTTTATATACAATTACAAGTAGATTGTTTTTCGTCCTCGAGCCAGAATTTAATTGCGAAATTATAATAATAATTTAATCTTGACCCTCTAGTTACGCCAATCAGGCCTAAATGCGTACTGACGAAAATATCGGACATTTATTTTTATATATGCTGAATAGAGATAAAACCACGGAGAACTACGAACATAATTCAAAAGCTCTTGGACTAATTAAAAGGGAAGAGTGAAATACAGTTAATTTTCTACCGGCAGTTACTTTGGAAACAACATCTTGGTGACTTGTTCTCTCAAGGCTATGATGTGTCGATAGAACGTAAAGGGTGGGCGAGTAGTACGACACAGCCTCCCAAAGTCTTACTACGGTTCTGGCAGCCATAAAGACCATCATTGTCTCCTACACTGGCCCTGGGAGACCGCTCCATCTTACCTTTTTTCCAGACTTCGTAATAGGACAAGTTTAAAAGTCAAAAAACCACTTTATTAATTCGTTGGACCACTTTTTTAATTCAATCCCCGAGCCTCACTGGTCCCAAGGACTACTTTATTAATTTAAACTTAAATACATTGGGTAAGGGACACTGGTCCTTGGGACCTTGGAGAAAAGATCGGTTATACTGGAGGGTAAAAGTCGCTGTACCCATGCTAGGGAAATTTCCCTCTTCCAAGATTTCGATGCCTGCTCTTTTCTCCTTGCATAGCTCACTAGATCGCGCGTGATCGAGTCGACTATGCTCTTTGGTTAAAAAGATGAACAACGCCAACTAGCTTAAAAGTTAGGTACTACAGAGCCTAGAGTCTCCCCTAAAACATCAGAATTTACCGGCCTTGTTAGATTAAGGAGCCAAAGTTCTCATAGTCTGTGAAAACAGGGTGTCAATTCCTGTCAATTATACCATTATACCTCCTCGGTTACTTACTCCATGTCTAGTACTGTTGACAAGGCCAGGGAGTCTACTTAAAGAATTACGATAATGACGTAAGGATCTTCTTGAGATATTATAGTTTGGAAGAAAACGACGCAAAGCGCGGCTTAAAATACGAACATTTTTCTCAAGAATAAAGAGATAGCCGACCTGATAGTTATCTAGTTATCAGTCGTCTGATTCTCTCCTTGTTCGACCTCAAGTACAATATCGTGGATGATTGCGAACGAAAGAAACGTGACTGCTGGTATGACGTGGTATTCACCTGAACTCTATCGTTCCTCAGTTCATAGTTATAATTCAATAATGGGCGAATTAAATTGCCTTTCTCAATTTGCAATATCATATACAATAAACCATGAATAAATTTGAACTATGGAAGCTTATGTCTCTGAATGTTCTGAAATAAAATTTTTATTATACATGGGCTTTTTGCTTTCATGAGTTCAAACACCCTCTACAAACGTTCTACATAGTTTCAAGGTGAGAGCTAGTAGAGCAGTAAACATCTAGCTGGTTTAGTGTATTTAGATTCTTAGAGAAATAGGTTATCAAACCCATTTATTGCATTTAAATAGGGCATGTTTGTTTAGTTCGAGATAATAAACGACTTGTTATTCAAATTTTTTTTGTTTATACATTCGTCAAAAAGTTGGAGCATGCAAGGACAAAACATATCACAAGCCTTGGATTCCCATAAATCATACAAACAAGCCGAATTTATGAAAAAAAATATAGTAAACTAACTAACTTTCATAAAAGTTAGTTTATTTTAACTTCTATGCAAGGGCCAGGGCCGGAAATAAGAAACATTTCTTATAGGACATGTGTCCAGTGCCCCCCTGTTTGACTTGAAAATTTATAGGACATTGTCCACTGGAGTGTGCAAAAAGAGTGTCGCATCATCATAGTCAAGCTATCAAAACTTGGGAAAATTTATTGGTCAAACTGTCCAGTGACCCCCTTAGTTTTTGAAAAAATTATGGGACATTTTAAAATTTTATTGGACAATGTCCAGTGTCCTGTGCTTATTTCCGGCCCTGTGCAAGGCGGGAATTTCGACACTTAGCGGAAGTTCGCGCTTTAATTTCATTTCGGAAAACTAAAAACCGCGCGTAAATTTTATGATCGTTGGAGACATTTAACAATCTCTACATTGTTCTATTGGGAAACAATTTAACTGTAGACAACAGCCTCGAGCAGATTTTACCTCTTCTACTACAGAAAGAAGAAATCATAACTTCAGAAATTTGAATTACCCGCGCTCCCGGCTTCCTGAACTACCCAACCAAACAGACTTAGAAATAGCACACGTCCACTGGTCCAAAACCAGTTTATTAATTGCTTGGACTAGTTTTTTAATTCAAAAAGTGGGGGCTACTGGTCCTCGGGACCAGTTTATTAATTGCAAATCTATAGGAGAACAAAGGCTGGGACCACTCCGGAGACCAGTTTATTATTTAGGACACTAGGGGGGTCACTGGTCCCAAGGACTAGTTTAAAAAATATCCTTATTTCTAAGTCTGCAACCAAATGAACCAATCACAAAACAATGTATAATCAGGGCCGGAAATAAGAAAAAAATCTTATAGGACATGTGTCCAGTGACCCCCCATTTTACTGGAAAATTTATTGGACATTGTCCACTGGAGTGTGCTAAAATAGTGTCGCATCTTCATAGTCAAGCTATCAAAACTTCGGAAAATTTATTGGTCAAAATGTCCAGTAACCCCCTTAGTTTTTTAAAAAGTTATGGGACATTTTAAAATTTTATTGGACAATGTCCAGTGTCCTGTGCTTATTTCCGGCCCTGTGTATAATCACGTATGGTTGTCTGCTACTATGTACTGCTAAGCCTTGGTTGGTTATAATGCCGGCGTGAAGTTTTCGGCGCTGTCAGTGACAGTTAATGTTAAAAATTATTACTCCTTTCCTTATTTGTTAATTAAATCAAAATTAGCCTTAATATGAGTGGTTCCGAGGACGACGACGATGATATTCCAGACGTTCAAACGTGTGACAAATTATGCAAACAATTTGCTTCCATTACAAACACGGATTCAGCTTTGGCACAATTTTATCTCCAAGATCGCAAATGGGATTTGGAGGTTTTTATCACGATTGTATTTATTTCAGAGAGCTGACAGTGAACATAAAACAATGCATATTTTTAATTTATCAAATAAACTAGCATTAAAATCATAAGAAAACGAATAAGGATACAGGGGGCGTTTAGTAACATTCCTTTTCCTTCAGAGATCAGTCAACGATTTCTTTGAGGATCGTTCAGGAGGATCGCAAGTCAAATCATTAAATGGCGGAGACTCAAATGAAGTTGAAGTTGTTCTCATGGTTGAGTTAGTAAAATGAAGCTCATTTATAGTATCTTGTCTAGATCGCAATTGGCTAGTAAATTTAAACTAAAACCAAACTAAATTTTGGCCTACTGGAATAATACATACCCCTATCTAATCTACTGGCCCGTAATGTACTGTGAAACTAGCCACATTTTTTTACTAGTCGTTCGTTTCGACTGAGATACCATAATTGTACCTTAAATCAAAAAGAAAGCTAATTTGATTTAATAAAGATAAATTTTCAGTGGGAGTGAAAATAGTTTAGCAGCAGCTGCTACGTCTATATTACGAGAAGCTTCATTAAAACCAACTACGTCTAAGGCCACTAATATCACAACGAAAAAAACTGGGGAAGCCACTTTTCCTGAAGTATTCAAGTTTATAACTTGGAATATTGATGGTTTAGATGGGAAAAATCTCAATGTTAGAACCAAAGCTGTGACAGACTACGTCAAAGAGTAATAATTAATTATTTCGGGACATTTAAAAAATCATGTCATTCTTCTAAACTTTGTATTTACAGGGTCAATGCTGATGTTGTATTTTTCCAAGAAGTCGTTCCTCAAAGCCAAGAATTCTTAACGTGTAACCTTCCTAAATATAAATTCCTATTTGCAGGGGATGGAAAGTATTTCACGGGTTTAGCGTACAATCCAGCGCATGTTCAATACGAGAGTCACACTATTGAAGATTTCCCTAATTCATCTATGGGAAGAAATCTTTTAATTGCCAAAGTAAATGAAATGGTCACTTGTGTTAATTATCTTCCGATAATAACTATGAATTTAAAGGTAAATATTGGAGGATGCGAGGTTCTCTTAATAAATAGTCATTTGGAAAGCACTGTCGATCATTCTGACGAACGTAAAAATCAACTCAAAATGGTCTTTAATAAAATGAAGGAGTGTACGCCTGATCTCAATGTCATTTTCGCTGGTGATTTGAATCTTAGGGAGAAAGAGGTAACTATAGATAAAAGCATAAGCGAATAATCCTCTTTAAGTGTCCATCATTAGATCAGCGCCTTACAGAAAACGGGCTATATAAATACAGGAGATTTTTTTTTATTTTGCTGGCACCGCTGCTCGTGTGGGTGTAATTTTTAGTGTCTCTTTTTGCGGTGGCTTTTTCTCCCACTATCTCCGACCTATGTTTTTATACCCGAATCACTTGGTACTTCCACCCCTTATGGTACTCATGTCTTATCGGAGCCTCCGGGATGAACTAGGCCCATGCATGTCAAATTTTATGTGGGGAAATATCCAGTTTGTTAGGAAAAATATTTTCACCATAGATGGCGCTTATTTTTCCGTTGTGACAGGGGTCTTCCTTAAATTGTCGTTGATATTTTAGGGGTCAGTCATAAAATTTTTATGATAGAGAAAAGTTTCATCCTAAAATTAAAGTAAATGTTTTTGGGTCTCTTCACTTTTTATTGAATCTTTCGGTTAGATGGTATTGATGACAACAAAATAAATTATTTCAATTAAAATAATTCAGTAAGAGTTATAAAAACGTATACTTACAATCCGCGACCTTGGCCCAAATACTTAAGCAGTCGACAGGGTCACGGGGTTGAACTTTGTTTATTTTTCGGTCGTATCAGCGCCCCCAAACGGGAAAACACGGCGAACTAAATTAGTTAAAAAATATTCTCGCTTCGCCACACGCATGGGCCTAGTTCATTTCGGAGGCTCCGGTTTTATGTTTCAAAAGAAACAATGCAAAAGACAAACAAGTTTTTTAAGCGATCATGCTCTTGCATAGGCATTTCTATGGGAGAAAATTACTAAACTAAAACCTCGCCTGAAATCGAGGAGAAGTTTTTTACCACCTTTCGCGTGTCATACAAAGAGTACACTAAAGAGAAGGCTTTCACAGTGATAGCGTTTCATATACTTTAATACCAGGTTGGGGTGAGAGGGTTTATAAGCTGCATGGGGACAGACTCCAGTTTTGGCTTGGCGAAGACATTTGTGGGCGGGATTTATAAGTGCACTTATAAATCCCGCCCACTAGCCTTCACCAAGCTAAACCCGGAGTTCAGGAGGAAAGTCAACTTGTAGAGGATCCACTGAACCCGCGCATTGCTTTAAAGATAGATCATCAATTTATGATAAAACTTGTATTACCCCTTTTATCCTTAAACACAACTAGTGTTGCGAAAGTATTTCTTTAAAGAATCAATTTAATTTTCTTTTTCAGTTGAATGAGATAGGAGGTCTCCCCTCAAGCATCAAAGACGCGTGGATAGCTTGCGGTAAAAGAGCCGAATGCGCCTACACGTGGGATACATCGAGAAATGACAATACAATCATCAATGGCAAATTTAAACCAAAAGCCAGATTTGACAGAATATACTTCAAATCCGCCACCAAATCTGGCATTGAAGCAACCTTTTTCGGTTTAATTGGACTGTCAAGGTTACACCCCTATCGCACATTCCCCTCCGATCATTGGGGCTTGTTGTGTTTCTTTTCGTTAAACTCCAAATAAAATAAATAAAAACCACAAAAATTGCTATTGGTTTCAACAACGTTGTATTTTTATTGTTCATTTGATATATTGTAATAAAGTTTATTACTAAATTTCATTTTCGTAACGTGTGTGTGCGATTTCAAAGAAAAAAGGGGGGTAAATGGCGACTAAACGCTAATCTCTCTCTAAGATAAACCTACTTGACGATCAAAACTGCGCCAGACGAATCAATTTTACGTGAAAGAGAGAGAGAGAGAGACATTTATATAAGGGATTCAAAATGAAATCACGTCCTACTTCAATCTAAGATTTCGCCATCTTCAACTTCCTCATCGTCGTCATCCTCCATTTTGGCAACATCTGTGACAGGTTTTTGAATATTTTCCGTCACTTCATCTTTAGGTTCGCTAGCGGAACTGGAACTTCTCGTAGTTGTGGTCGAAGAATTAGAATTAGGGGTTTCACCTTCTTCGGAAGCGGCAAATGATTCGCTGCTATTTTCATTCGAGACTAGATGATCGAGTTTGGTCGGTAAAGGTTTCAAATTGGAATCTCCTTCCGCTTGATCGACTTGCATGGCTTAAAAAAGGGGAGAGCATGCGTAGGATTAGCGCAAAAGTTGTTGATTTAAAGAAAGAATTAAAAGAAAGAGCAGGATATTTTTAATACTTGAGGCCAAGCGAGATCGAGAGAAACCACTAAAGAAATGAACCACTTACAATTTTTCCGACTCTTTTTTTTACTTTTTTTCTTGTTCATTTTCTTCCTGGATTTGTTAAATTTAGTTTTGGGGTCGTCGAAACATTCATTGAAGATGTAATTTTTGGAGTGTCTTTCTATGTTAGGGTTACTTTTGAGTAGGTACAAGTAAATGCCACCCGGTGTCCTTCTCCGGCTACCATCCTATTTCACGCATATTTTCATTAATTGACTATAGTTCGGTTGTGGTATTGAAGGCTTGATTAGTTAGTTACTCACTAAGACTTTCATTCCACCGTTTTTCTCAATTTCTTCCACACTCTGGGTAGTTTCCAGAGTCATTTTAGTACCCAAAACGCGAACTGTCCTATCTATAACGTAAACAAAAACCCAACAATTCGTTTAGGGGCCGTAACGAGAAGTCTATTGTATCAAGTCTCCACAAATATTGACATTGTCAAGTACTCGAATTCATTAAGAACCAAATCGTAACTAAATTAATTAATTAATAACACCAGAAGGGGATAATTGAAGGATGACACAATGAATCCTCTTAATACTTTAGTTACGTAACATGATTCTTCCCTGGTTCAACTTTTTTGTTTGCTCTCCTGCTCGACAAACTTAAGATGGGCATCGCACTGTGGGGTGAATTCTATAAGTGTTTGGTACTAAATCCTCAGCAATCAACCCACAAACCTTGATTGTCCTGACGTGGGACAAAAATCTCCAAGCGCGCCTTGTTAAATAGTTAAGAGCTAATGATGAGGGAACTATTTATCGCGTATGTGATTCGGTTTACAGGGTTCGTACAAAATCTTTTAAATGAAATTCCCTGACTTTTCCAGGTTTTCCCTGACTAAATTCCACAAATTTCCCTGACCATTTGCAATAACGTATGAGCTAACATGTATGAAAACCAATCTAAATTCACTAGAGTCATTTTTGCACGAGTTATTGTTATAAAAATAAGCCAAATAAATCGTTTAAATTTAAATTAAGTAAAGCAATCGTAAATAATTGGAGCGAGCGTAGCGAGCTCCGCTAATTTGGGGCTCTGGTCAAATCTCAGACAACACATTTTCTGGTCACCCTTATACTGTTATCCAGACTTAAATTTCCCTTCAATATATTTTTCCCTGACATTTCCCCGACTTTTTAGGTCCATTTTCAATTTCCCTGACTTTTCCCTGACCTTTTAGGCCCATTTTCAATTTCCCTGACTTTTCCAGGTTTTCCAGGATTTCCAGGTCGTGTACGAACCCTGGTTTAGTAACCTTGCTCGAAATATAAAATGAAGTTGGGAAGAATCATATTACAATTACCCCGCTTTGTGGTACACTTCTCTCTTAGAGATATAGTATTATTTACTTCTGATAACACCAAACATAGTATAATTATTTAAGCTTTGTCAATTTTTGTGGGACACTTAAGAAATTGAATAACACTGTTCCTTACATATAAGTTTTTGGTTGGGCTCATTAAGCTTAGCTGCGATAACTCTAGCCACCTTGAAAGCCTCTTCCTTTTCGACGCTAAATACAACATTCTTCTTCTCCTTTCTATAAGATTTATGTCTACTGTCGCAACTTCTACTTCTATCACGGCAACGTCTTTCATCATCATGATCTCCTCCATCACGACGACTAGGACCACCAGTAAATATTTTCATTACTTCCGGCTTTCCAACTGAAAACCTGCTCTTCCCTGTGTAGTCGTAATTTTCAACATCGCGGTCATTTTTAAAGTGTTTCATTTTAAGTTCAAATTGTCCTAAATCTTCCGATAATAAATTTTCACTCATAACGGTGGCCCATACGGGATTGACTTTTCTTTTTGGAACACGTTTGGTGGTGGCTTCGGTACCACCTTCTTCCTCCATGTCCTGATTGATAACATTTGGTAATGTTTCTTCCAACGCTGAGGCGGTTTTGGGTCGAGTACGTATCGTTTGTAGAACATCTCGTTCGTCATCATCGTCCGACGAATCACTCGAAATTGAAGCTTTCTCATTGCGATATTCAAACATTGCGAAGGTTTTCTGAGCAACAAAAGAAATACAAAAGGGTGTTAGACGTATAATTGAGGTTAATGACGTACCAAACCCCTAGAAAATGAATATTTCTTATTATTGGTGGAAAATTTTAAAATATTTCCCATCATTTTATGCAATATAAAGAGCGAGTCGAATGAAATGTTAATTTATGGTGCTTGTAATATTGTGATTAGACCAATAATTTGAATAGGTTACTTCGAGTGATTTACGCTTCGGTACTAACTGATAATTTTAAACATAGATTTCGTTATGAAACTAAAAGTATATAGATATAAAGCCAGAAAGTACACTTCGTTGAAACTTGCTCTCTCCATTCAGAAGCTTTCCTTCGTCTAGAAGTGTCCCCCCCCCCAGCGGACCGGATTAAGCAAGTTTGCACCCGGGGGCCAAGATAATGTCTGCCCCCCTTAAGTCGGAGAAAAAACCCAACAAGCCCCCCCCCCATTTAATCCGGCCCTGCCCCCCTCTTTTGTGTATGATTACCTTCCCGACTGAGGACACGGAACAAACCGTGAATAGTCTCATAAAGTACCAGATGCTATCTCTAGTACCAAAAAATAACGTTTGAATCGTCAACATCATGTACTACTTTCTATAAACCTATCATGTCATGAAGTTCTTCCCTGAATGGCTAGGTCCTGTAGGGCATGTAGGCGGTTTAGCCGGGCAGTCTGGGAAATATGGATACTTTTTAAACTAGCCCCCCCCCTAGTGTCCGAAATAAACTGGTCTCCGTCTTTGTTCTCCTATAGATTTGCAATTAATAACCAGTAAACCCCACTTCTTGAATTTAAAAATAGATAAACTGGTATTGGACCATAGGAAGCGTGCTATTCCCCAGACTGGAGCCGGGGGTAGTTTACTTCTCAGTTTACATGTCGTTTACAGCCAAAGGCAGGGAATTGTTAATGAGGTGTACTTTTTGTTTTATATCCATACACTTTTGATAAAACTGACACTTTGAACCGAAAATATGAACTTTTCAAGCAACTCGCCTTTTACATTTACTTTCTTAGTAAAATAAGACGCTAACAGTAAATCCAGCGATAAAAACAAATTAATTCTTCAATAGTCTTAAATATATATAACAAATGTTCCTGAAGCCATTATTACTTGTACAATTCCATAAGGAAACTATTATCGCAGTGAGATTAAATTCAGGGCCAAATCTTTATCCCAGGAGAGTCTCCGTCATCATTTTCCAAAATCCCTTAAATTGTCATTCAATATTACATTAGTTTAAGTCATTTTTTTTAATTTTCACTCGCGAATCATTATAAACTTAAACTAAAGCTAAATTATCCGGTTAAATATAATACATAAAATACTAAACCTTTTTTATATTAAAGGGAGGGTGAAGCGGAAAATCAAGTGATTTTTTATCGATTCTTCTACTAATTATAAGACCAGTCTGCAAATAGTGAAACATTCAGGAAATACCAGCTTCGAATGATTTTAAAATTATTTCAAATTAGGTTCAGATTTTAAGGATAATTTTAAATAAGCCCCTCTGACCAATCGCGTAACGTCCTGCCTTTTTATTAATAAAATTATCGTGGCACGCATGCTCCGTGTCGAATGAAATTTATCACGAGATTTGATGTGACAATCGTGGCGCGAGACATAGAGCGTGTAACGATAATTTTGTTAATAAAAAGGCAGGGCGTTACGCGATTGGTTGGCAGTCCTTGTTTAAAATTATCCCTAAAATCTGAACTTAATTTGAATTTTAAAATTATTCGGAGCTGGTATTTCCTGAATGTTTCACTATTTGCAGACTGGTCTTATAATTAGAAGAAGAATCGATAAAAAAAATCACTTGATTTTCCACTTCACCCTCCCTTTAAGAAAACAATTCTACGAAAAAAAAATAACTTACTTCGGGATTAATTGCCACGTCACTAGCCGAATGTATTATATTGATAAAAGAAAATATTAACAAAATATGGCTGATCTTTTTTTTTAATTAATCATTACTACATAAATTACGCAAGGCTAGTTGGCGTGACAAAATTTATATTAATTAATTAAACTTACTTCCTAATTATTAAAACAAGAATTTTTGTGCTTTTAAATAATTATGGGCTTATTTTAAGTTTCCCTTTTCTTTCATGATCTTTTCCAAGTCTTTCAAAGAAACGGTGGCCGAACCTCGCTCCAATGGCACCGGTTGGCTAAGATCTGGTTTCCAACCGATAAAACATATAATTTGGTAAGTGGCTGGTATGGTACCACCATCTTTATTTCCATAATGACTTTGATATATAGCAGATGCCGCTAAAAGTGTATCCCTTTTCAATCGCAGTTTCCTGGCCCAAGTTGCGTTGTTTTCACCCATTCCTTTTAAATCCCACATCAATTCGAACATAGACGGGTATCCCACAACAATTTCGTCGCAATCAATTGTCAGCATATTGAAACCGGCTCGGTTTAAAAGCGCCCCCAAGTCTTGAACAGTCGTGAAAGGGGAAATATGAGGAGAAATTCCACCTTCTCGTTCAATTTCGGCTAGTTGTAACGAACATCGTAATTCAAATAACGTTTCGCCGCCAAATATGGATGCAATAAACACCCCGTCATTTTTGAGAGCTTTTCGAATTTGAGAAAATGTTCCAGGCAAGTTATTGACCCAATGAAGCGAAAGGTTACTCAAAAAAATGTCGATGCTATTATCACGGAAAGGCAATTTTTCTTCGTCCACTAATAACTTCGTTGTTGGAATACCATCGGGTGTTTGACTAATTTCGAGACACTTTTCAGAAGTTTCACACTGAATGAGGTTGGTTACGCT
This sequence comes from Phalangium opilio, assembly GCF_054372755.1. Lineage (NCBI taxonomy): Eukaryota > Metazoa > Arthropoda > Arachnida > Opiliones > Phalangiidae > Phalangium > Phalangium opilio. The sequence goes on from NW_028324226.1 coordinate 6,718,443, forward strand.
GTCGGGTGTCAGATTTTTGCTAAGATGGCCCTTACCACAGCCCAAATCGACAGCCAAAGGAAAGACCCTTTTAATATCGTACACGCGATCCGCCACTCTGTAACCGACCTCATCTTTGAGGTAATCATATATATGTCCATTGGGGGCAATAGCCGCGCGATTTTTCTGAATAGTTTTGGCTTTTCTATCAAAAACGTTCATAATGGTCTCTTTTCCCGCAGAAATGTACCTGACTCTGGCTCTCGCCTTGATTAATAAATTTGGCCTAAAGTACTTGGCCAGCTGGGCCATGATGAATATCCTAATTTAAATTAAATCCCACTTAAATGGATTTACAGTAAAAATGGATTTCTTGGGCCGCGGGGGGGGGGTTACAGGAATAAAGAGGGGAAGCACGACAAGCCCAGACAAGGCTTAGCAAATGAAATACATTCGCGGACTACGCGATATATTAACAATTAGAAAATTATATTATGAATCACCTATTATGTTTTATTTGTTGTGAAACTCCGTCCTCCGTTGTTACCGAACTACCGCAATTTCAATCAGATAAACCCAAAACAATATCGTAGCCTCGCAAGTCGCAATTCACCATCAAGTACTGTTCAACTCGCAAGTTAAACTGTACGGTACGGTGTACCCTCTATGGTGATTGGTGGGCAGGCTGGGAAATAGCACACTTCCTCTGGTCCAAAACCAGTTTATTAATTGCTTGGACTAGTTTTTTAATTCAAGAAGTGGGGGTTTATTAATTGCAAATCTATTGGAGAGCAAAGGCTGGGACCAGTCCGGAGACCAGTAAATGATTTCAGACACTAGAGGGTCACTGGTCCAAACGACTAGTTTAAAAAATATCCTTATTTCCCAGCCTGTATAATGGTGGGTGTTTGGGTGAGGGAACATTGTGGCATCAAAGAGGGTATAATCAAGGCCTGTGCGCGCCGCGCGGTAGTTTCGAAAGGGGCGACTTTTAAGAAACGAGACTTCTAGTTTTCTCTCTATTTTACCACGAGATGGCATTGATAGCTGGACCGAAACCAATGAGATAGATAGAGTTACAATTCAAATCGGCTTACCGCGAAACACATTGTTTTTATCAAGCACGTTTATCAAAACATGACAGCGCCACCTGGGAGCCTCTAGCGGAACTAATTACAACTTTTACTTGCTTATTTGCAATCAGAAACATCGATATTGTTACGTCCTTATTGGATCATTAAAAGTCAGGGTTAAAATTAGAGACAATAATAACACGTCAAGCCAATTCAGACTCCATCTTGGGACTGTGTTTATTATTAAGTTTTAGTTTTGTTTTAGTCACTCTCTAGCGACATCTAGAGTAGAGTATTTTTACAGATAAATTACAGATATATATATATATATATATATATATGAACAAGAATAGATATGTATAGTTAAGAATATGGAACAGATATGATTTTTATTTCATCTATTTATTAGATTAAAAAAAGGACTAGAACTAGTTTTTATTATTTAACTCGCGTATTTTATTTAACACGTCTATCTTGACATCTTGTAACGCAGATTATAGCAGCAGACGGTAATAAAAAAGTTCTTAGGTGGCGCCACCCGTATTTGATAAAGATTCATGCTCGACAAAAGGTGTATTGCGAAACGTCGATCTCGAGATCTCACCTTGTGACTCTAGGTTTCATATATATATTCTATCTCATTGACCGAAACGCGCACGAAAATGAACATTTAAAATTCCAAGCACGAGAAACTGAATAATTCAAATTCTTTAAATTTGCCAAACTAAAAATAAAAATTGGCGCCACGCACAGCCCTTGATTAACATAGGCAACGATCCATGGTTCTGCTATCAATAGATGCCGGTTATCAATCTGCTACCATGGAGCAATATTTCTAAAGACGAAGCTGTACTTATGGTACTTTCAAGGAAAATCTCATTCCTACTCCGATATAACTAGTCCACGGAAAACATCAATAGAAAACTACTTCAGTGAAGTTCTGTCGCGAGTGTCTGTCGATTCTGTGCAGACTGCAGTAGTGATTCGTGAACTGGTGAAGCGAATTATATTAGTGATCAATTTTAATAATTTAATTTTCTTGCAATTTTAGTGTTTAGTGACATGAAAACCTTATTTTTTCGCAAAACTAATGTACGTTTTATAGGCAGTATAATTTCGAACACCCGTCTATTGGATTACAAGGTAATTTAAGATTAAGACTGAATCTTGAAGTTGTGTTGTGTCGCTAGTTGAGTTAGCCTTGGCCGAAGGGTAAGACATTTACTTTCCCTCCCCTTAAAGGGGCTGGCCGGAGCTGTTGGGGTGAAGGGGGGGTCAAACTGTTGGTTAGCATATAGGGTAATGGCAGCCCTCTGCCTTCGACTGTATTAAGCTCTATGGGGAAATAACATGGGGTGCCATTAGTCTATTGCTTACCCGCCCACCGCGACGGTGGCGCCATTCCTTATGGCCAAAGAGCTGGGTGTTTTCCCCCTGAACTAAGGGCGGTCTCCCCCCCAACAGCGCCGGTGAGCCCCTTTAATTTTCTTCTCTCCTCCCCTATCGGAATGGGGGCATTAAAGGTCAGAGGTTCAAGTTGGGAGAACTAGGCATACCAGGAAAACAAAACAACGCGATATAACATCATCACTGTTCGATTAGATTAAAAACCTTTTATCAGGAAAACATTTCAAATAAACTTTTATATTTTGACATAATTTATCCAATATGATCTTGACATTTTTACCGATTAAAAATCAGTGAAGGGGAAATAATTTTAATGACGTTACCTTTGCCAGCCAAGTAGCAAACTCATTTAAAATATTGGCCAAGCAACAGCAGAAATTCGTTTTAAAATACGTGTACCTACATAAAAGTGGATTATACCAAACCAAACACCTTGCGTAGTGTTTAACGTCAAGCTATACTACTTTATACTTCCTGAAGGCAATTTTTTTTCTTTCAAACCCCGCTCTTTCTCTCTCTCTCTCTCTCCTTCTTTCTCCTTACTCTCTTAGTCTTTGTCTGCTTAGCATTTCGTTATGGGAAGTCGGGAAAATCTACATGTACATGTGCGTATACAGACCAGGAAAAACCTCTAAAAACTTTCACTATATAACGTGGTCTCAGATGAGCTGGGTACGTTAATTTTACGTCAGGAAATTTTTCCATAAAATTATAATAATACCTAGATAAATCACGTATAAATTGTTTTTTCTTTACGTAATACTTATTTGTGAGATTGTTCGCACGTTGCAACGCATGCGATATGATACTACCGCTATCGTTCCAAAAATTATTATGTGTTTTTGTCAAGTAGCATGCACAGTTTGAATTTTTGTTTTTGGCATTAACTCCGTCCGTAGAGTTTTGTTGAATACGATATACTTTAAAAAGAGACTGTTTTGAAGTGATAATATTAACGCAAGAATGACAATAATATCTAATACCGTGAGTATTTTAACATTTTACTCTATATGCACATTGATTGGCAATGTTATTGTTCTTGGGTTGTAAATATGATTTGTTGGCATTATTAAGCAAATGTGACTGTTAGTGTTAGACCCATTTAGTATAGAGCTATTTCAGAGGGGGTAATGGCTACGTCACCAATGCTATTTGCCCATAGAGAAAATCTGCACAAAATGGCCGCCCCGGTCCGCCAAAGGCAGGCCCAATTTTCGTAGCAGACGAAATTTTTCCCCCACTGAAATAGCTCTATTAAAAATGATCAGCGTTCTTGACTGGGGATATCTTATTTAAATGAACACGAATAAACATTTTTTTGGAGTATATTGCACTATATAGACATATACTCCAGAATTTCACAAAACTGTGACGAAAGTGATATTTTTTATTGAGGAAATACGTCTATAACTATGCCACTTTTGAAGATACGAGTTTAAAGATTGGGGCTCTTGAAAAATTATGGGGCTTAATTTGTTTTACGCCAACTCATAATTCACACATTAACTCTTTTGATTTGCTAAGTAATTTGAAAATTACAGTATAAATATTGAAAGAACTCCTAAACGTTATGGTAAACAAATTAATTCAATAGAAAACGAATAAATTAAAACTTTGATATAAAACTCTTGGTAAATTAAAATATTATACTTTAGTGTCGTTACGAGTTTTCGTTAAAATTTTATGTACATTTCTCCTAACACTTGATAATCCAAAATTAAAACTTTGATGTAAAACTCATGGTAAATTAAAATATTTTACTTCAGTTTCGTTACAAGTTTTCGTTAAAATTTTATGTAGTTTTCTCTTAACTCTTGATATCCTCAGTGTTGTAGTTTTCGTTAAAATTTTATGTAGATTTCTCCTAACACTTGATAATCCAAAATTAAAAATTTGATATGAAACTCATGGTAAATTAAAATATTTTACCTCAGTGTCGTTACGAGTTTTCGTTACTTGATTATAATCCACTGCTTGATTTATTTCCTTTATGCTCAAAAGCGCTCAATAATTCACACCCGTTTAGTTGGCACCCTTTCAGAATTAATTAAAAAATTTGCATAATTTGATTGCGATATTAGTTTTTCATCGTAACAACGATAGATGAGTTTTGAATTTTCATTTTTCAGGCTGTACATAATTACCCAGAGTCTGTTACGATAGTTGAAGTGGGCCCTAGAGATGGCTTGCAAAATGAAAAAGTATGTCAAGAGAGACTCTTGAATAAATTTACCCCCTTTAGGCATTTTTAAATTATATAATTCATCCAAATTTTTATAGACATTAGTTCCAACCGAGGCCAAAGTGGAATTTATCAATAGGTTATCGCAAACTGGTCTTAAAACCATAGAAGTTACTAGTTTTGTTTCTCCAAAATGGATACCTCAGGTTAATAATGAATACAGGGTTCATACAAACTTGGAAAACAGGGAAAACCTGGAAAAATCAGGGAAATAGATAGTTGACATAAACCTCAGGGAAATTTCGAATTTTTAGCAAAATTCAGCGAAATTTGCGTCAATCAGGGGCCGAGTAATTAAGCAAAATGTTCATAAACATACCCTCTATAGGATTAACATTACACTAAACTTTGGAGGCTCATAACTCTGGTTCTACTAGAGATACGGGGATGTCCTTTGAGTATGTAATAGTCCTATTTGTCCCCCATCCAACCATACTAAAAACTTAGGGCTACGACAAACAGGGGCCGAGTAATTAAGAAAAACGAAAATAAACAACCCCCTCCATAGGATTAACATTACCCTATACTTGGAGGCTCATAACTCTGGTTCTACTAGAGATACGGGGATGTCCTTTGAGTATATTATAGTCCTATTTGTCCCCCATCCAACCATACTAAAAACTTAGGGCTACGACAAACAGGGGCCGAGTAATTAAGAAAAACGAAAATAAACAACCCCCCTCCATAGGATTAACATTACCCTATACTTTGGAGGCTCGTAACTCTGGTTCTACTAGAGATACGGGGATGCCCTTTGAGTATATTATAGTCCTATTTGACCCCCCCCCCTCCTTCGTTAACATTTGCTCCATAGGATACTCTATATACGGGAAAAACCTGGGAAAACTCAGGGAAGTATATGGGGAAAAACCTGGAAATCTCAGGGAAATTTAATTGTTTTCCAAAAGTTGTATGAACCTTGAAATAATAATAGAAATCATATTTATTCATCGTTATTCTAATTTAAATTACATTAATTTCGTTAGATGGGTGATAATGTTCAAGTTTTTTCCGCAATTGATAAAAATCCTAATATACATTATCAAGCGTTAGTCCCCAATCTTAAAGGGTTAGAAACTGCGGTACGTATCGATTAATTTCATATTTTTTATTAGCAATTATCTAATTAATAATTATATAGATTGCAGTTGGAGTCAAAGAAATTGCCGTTTTTGCTGCAGCATCGGAAACATTCAGTCGGTAAATACATTTTCTTTTTTTCTTTTTAATATAATGGCGATTCTTTAGAAATTAATTGATAAAATCTAATTATTTTTCATTAATCATAGGAAAAATATTAACTGTTCCATTGCTGAAAGCTTTAAACGTTTTGAAGCTGTCGTAAAGGAGGCCAAATCTCATGGAATTAAAGTTCGAGGTTACGTTTCATGCGTTGCTGGTTGTCCTTACGAAGGAAATATTCAACCCACAGCTGTTAGTCAGGTAAATAATCCTTACACTATAGTTGTAAACCATTTTTAGTTAGGTTATATATATGAACACGTACACTTGCCTTAAAATTTAGTCAAAACAAGTTTTATTTTGCTGTAACAGGGTTCATACAAACCTGGGAAACCCGGGGAAATTTAGTGAACTTATAGTAAAATTCAGGGACATTTAGAATTTGTAGTAAAATTCAGGGACATTTAGAATTTGTAGTAAAATTCAGGGACATGATGGAGTTGCTTCAACTATAGATATCCACTCCCGTTATTATTACTCCATATATGAAAAAAACCCTGGAAAACTCAGTGAAATAAATGGGTAAAAACATGGAAAACTAGGGGAAACAAATGAGAAAAAACATTGAAAACTTGGGGGAAACATATGGCGAAAAACATGGAAAACTCGGGGGAAAATGTGGGGAAAAAACATGGAAACCTCGGGGGAAAATGTGGGGAAAAAACATGGAAACCTCGGGGGGAAATGTGGGGAAAAAACATGGAAACCTCGGAGGGAAATGTGGGGAAAAAACATGGAAACCTCGGAGGGAAATGTGGGGAAAAAACGTAGAAACCTCGGGGGGAAATGTGGGGAAAAAACGTGGAAACCTCGGGGGGAAATGTGGGGAAAAAACATTGAAAACTCAGGGAAATGTAAGGGAAAAAACATGGAAACCTCGGGGGAAATGTGGGGAAAAAACATGGAAACCTCGGGGGAAATGTGGGGAAAAAACATGGAAACCTCGGGGGGAAATGTGGGGAAAAAACATTGAAAACTCAGGGAAATGTAAGGGAAAAAACATGGAAACCTCGGGGGAAATATGTGGGAAAAAACATGGAAAACTCGGGGAAATATATGGCGAAAAACATGGAAAACTCGGGGAAATCAGTTTTCCAAAAGTTGTATGAACCCTGTTTAAATAAAACAAATTTGAAGCGATTCACTATTTAGGTTTCGATTAGCAGTAATATAATTAATTAGTGTTTGTTTAGTTTAAAAGTTTTGTAAAAAAAATTTGTTATAATTGGTTCTAGGTGGCCAGTGAATTGTACAAATTAGGGTGCTACGAAATATCATTGGGTGATACGTTAGGTGTCGGAACACCGGGAACAATTAGGACGATGTTAGAAGAGGTCTTACGGAAGTTACCAGCCAAAGTTTTGGCTATTCATTGCCACGATACTTACGGTCAAGCTTTAGCCAACATTTTAACAGCAATTGAGGTAATTTCATAACCTTAACATTGGGGGAATTTTTCAAAGTCATTTTGTTGTTGTATTTTCCTGGTACCAGAATTGTCAAAATTATTTCCTCCTAATATATTTACGTAACAACGTAATATCAAGAAGCGATATCTAGTTTACTAGGGAGAAGGTATAAATTCCCCTCCACATTTATAATCTAGCTTTATCTCCAGTCCAAACGTATAGTAGGTCCGGAGTTAATCCCCGCCTCTAAATTACAACCAGCAATCATCTCATTGGTTCTTGAAAACACTCACGTCAGCGCGACACGAATGACGAAAATTACAGTCATATTTTCCGACTGAGGAGAGTGTAGCGAAATAGCCCGGCCTCCTTTTACGTCCCCCCCCCCTTGTATTTTGGAAGGGGGACTGGGACTATGGCGCGCGAATACTTAGGCATCTTAAACCTTCTCCCTAGTAAACTAGATATCGCTTCTTGGTAATATAAAATTGACTTGTTTTTTCATTCCTTGTCATTAGTTTAACAACCTCGCAATTTAGTCTCGGAGATTTTGATTATCTTGCGTAATTTTAATGAGGGTTTGTTCAATTGTTTCAGATGGGTATTACGACGGTAGACGCGTCAGTCTCGGGGTTAGGTGGTTGCCCCTACGCTAGAGGGGCTTCCGGTAACGTCGCTACGGAAGATGTCGTCTATATGCTCAATGGAATGGGAATCAAAACGGTAATTTACATATTTTACACGCTCATTTGTTCCTCAATTTTATTATTATTAGACGAAGGAAACATTTTGAAAACATGTTATTTCAAATGATTTAACGAAAGTAAACAGGAAAATTTCGATACAAAATAAATCATGGTTGGGGTCGTTATTAAATTCGAGAAAAATCTTGACTTAAAAATATTTTCGTTGCAATTGGTAGCTTATTTATGTATTCTACAGAACTAAGTACAAATTTTCCCTTACGTGAGATGAGGTAGGGCATATTAGTAAGATTTAATTAAAGCACATGGAGGTTGTTACCATCTTTATAAGGGAGATGTGCAAAATATAGGTGGGGTGGCGTAGTGGTTAGCGCTTTCGCCTCGCAACAAGAGGATCCTGGGTTCGATCCCGGACTGTGGCACCGGGTGAAAATCTGGGAACAAATCCTTCTGCGTAGAGTTTGCAAGTTTAATCTCTCCCCGTTTGTTAAAAGGAGTTTTCCTCCGCGGTCTAACCTGGTTTCTCCTTTCCATCAAAACTTGCATAGGTTAACGGTAATAGTTAGTATAGGGCGCTGTAGGTTCGCTGTGGCATAGGGGCTAGCCACCACCCCTCTATGCATTGTAAAGGGACCCACCTGTAAATAAGCCACAGGCTTAGTGTGGAAATCCCTTCATAGACAAAAGCTTAGATTATTATTATTATATTTCCTACGAAAATTTAACCGCAAACTAAACCAGAATTCCTGTATTTTTATCTTAGTTACTGAAATTAGGGGTCACGCATTAGATAATTTTTGCAGTTTGCACAGTGCGCAATTATAGAGTAGTGTCGGTAGAGCTGGGAGTAGACTGTTTATCTCTCCCTCTAGGCGCGCTTTTGTAAGAGGGGATACTGTACGCGCCTGGTAGGGGGGATGACACTGAGCTAAGAGATAGAATAGAGTAATGTCAGTTCTACGTATGCAAACGTCATACCCTTCTATCTCTTAGCTCAGTGTCATCCCCCTACCAGGCGCGTACAGTATCCCCTCTTACAAAAGCGCGCCTAGAGGGAGGGATACACAGTCTACTCCCCCCTCTACCGACACTACTCTAAGTTATGACGTTTGCATAGTAGAACTGACATTACTCTATACTGGGTATTTCTAAAAGAGGTGGGTTGTATGGGTGATTTTGAGTCGAAAATGTTCTGTGACACTTTCAACTTTGCTGTCTGGGTTACTGTTTATAAGTTATGATTAGAGTGTCTCACGGAAGACCCCTGAATTAAATAGATCACTTCAGAAATTACACACTAAGAACCCAACACACAGGGGTGTGGCCGCAATTGGCGTATCCTACCTGTAGCCAAGAAGCCCCGCTAGAGGCAGTGCAAGTCGGCTAGCCTCTCGCGTGTATTGAACCCGGCTTCTTCTAGCGTTGCTTCTTGGGGCAAGGGAGATTACCTCAATGGCGGCTCCACCCCAGTGTGTTCGTTTCTCTGTTCGTAATTTTCAAAGTGGTCTATTAAAATGGTCTTTTCTTAAATACTCAAATCGTAACTTGTAAACGGTGGCCCTTGAGGCAAAATGTCATAGAACATTTTTGACTCAAAAAAGCCCATAGAACCGGCCCACTTTCCACCCTTTTTCGGTACACACTGTAGAAGTTACATTTCTTCATAACATTAATCACAATTTTCAAATATTTCTATTCATTTAGGGTGTTGATCTTCAAGAACTTATTTCAGCCGGTGAATATATAGACGGCATTTTAAAACGACCAACTGGCTCGAAAGTAGCCAAAGCTTGTAGGTTGTGACGATGTTTAAAACATATCGATAATTGTTAGTTTTAAATTCATTTCTTTTTTTTTTAAGCTTATAAAATATCAGTTGTTTCAGTTAATGCAGGCACTTTTCTGTAAACATATTTTCTATCTCATATTTTTTATCATATTTAAAAGATATTTATAATATAGCTTGAATTATTTTTGGAGCCAAGTTTGAAAGTTGTCGGAGATGAGTTACGAAGTGACTTATGAAAAGTATGTAAGCAGTTGTTACGGGACAATCATGTTGAGAGTATTTTATATAATAATGTAAAAGTTTAGGGTTAGGAAAGGTTTTCCAATAAGCGTTCTTCTTAACTAATTTTAACCTAAAAGGACCATGCATGCATTAAGCCATTTTTTTTTTTTTTTTTTTTTAAACTTCACAAACATTTTTGTTTTGGACCAAGAATTTTTTATATAAATGCAAAAATTTTATTTTGTACGACTAATTAAAGTGATACCAATGAGTATTGTTGTTTAGCGCGCCTTTAGACATAGCCCACTCGACTATAGCTCAAGCAGCTTGCGTCGTGTTGCGCGTGATCGAGTGGGCTATCATGAAAAATATCAACTTCGTTAAATTTCACATCAAATAACGTTTAATTTGTGAAATTTCTGTCATTTATTGAGATTTTACAAGCTAGGAGAAGTATCTCTTAGTTTTCATTGGTCAGGATATTTTAAAAGTTCATTTCCGAGGCTCCGATGTAATGCTTATTGAAGCGTTTAACGATCCCTTTAAAATCTTAACGAATATTAATTATTTTTTTAAAGCGCTAAATAATTAAGTTTTATCTTTTTATTAAAAGGTTTCACAAACAAATACTTAAGAATTAAAACTATTTCCCCCCCCCCAAAACTCTTCCTATTTAGAACAATATAATGTTGAACAAGCTGAGTGTGATATAAAACGCGAGAGTTAAATCTTGGTTTCTGTTGAACACAATAAAAGTCAGATTGACTGGTTACTTGTTTTGTCTTAAATTTATTTAATCTTACACCCTCATTAAGCTAACCATAATTACTTCTCATCCTATAAAGACCTGTTTGACGCATTGAGTTCAGAAAGTTTGACGTTTTCAGACAGACATTCACACCAAAGTCATAAGCCTACAAATTACAGGAGGCCATACACCGCGGTATTTTACAAATGTTGTTTTTCGACCCTGAGCACGTGCTATCGCATCTGTTTTATCAAAACAACCTTTTGATGAATTTTCTCACGTATCATGGGTTTTATTTTTTATTTTTGAACAATAACAGAAGATTAAATAAAACCGAGGTGATAATTTAGGACCAATTTTGTCTCGTAATGCTCAATATAAATGAAGCATTGAAGGATTATTTTATTTTTTTCACATAAGCTATTATAATAATTGCTCTTCCCTATTAAAATTCATATAATGGGTATTTTTATGACACCATGGACATAATTAAAAAGTACATAGTCCGTCATGATTTTCTGTTGTCACGTCTAAATTATTTCCTCGCGCTCATATTTAATTTCTGCCCAACAATTTGGAAAACGAGACTTATACACTCTTTAAACTTAAAATTATTTGGGTCATCTAGAAATTTGTAAGAGAGTAAAATTCTATAGTTGGGTGTCACTGGTTTTTACACAAAATACGGCCACTTTTCCTCTAAGTTTTCTTAATTATAAAATAACTTTTAAAACAGCTAGAGGATATAATAATTTTAACATTTAGCTTAACTTTAGTTGGGGTTATCCCATTATTGTTCTATGACAATTTCGCTTTAAAGAACCACGTGGTAAAAAAATAAATAAATAAAAAGCAAACATCTTACCCACGTAAAATTTTTGGTTTAAATTTTGATTGCCCCAAAGGCCGCACAAATTCCATATAACGCCAATCTATTTACTAATTCAAAAGTCATCTTTTTTCGAGATGATCCCGCCGCTCCCGCGTTTATTCAAATTTATGTCGTCTGATTAATGGCCGTGGCCCGTCGGCCTATGACCTGCCATCAGCGTGGGAAATAAGGCGGTGGCACAGGGCAAATGACCAGTTTAAAAATTGTCTGGACCAGTTTAAAAATTAAATCGGAGGGGGGTCAGTGGTCCACAGGACCACTAAGAAAATTCAAGGGTTTCCAGAGTCCAGACATTAACTAATATTTTTTAATTATCCACTTCTTCAATTTAGCAGACGACACGCCCTGGTCAGTGGTCATGGACCAGTTTATTTATTCCAGGCCAGAGGGGTCGCTGGCCCAATGTCCAGTTTAAAAAAATTCCTTATTTCCCACCCTGCCTGCCATCCTCCAGCGAATCTCGCGGGGAAAGGGGGAGAATGCCTTTTATTTTTTATACTTATTTCAGACCCTGTCGGGAATCTCAACGAAGAAGCGGGTAAACGCAACTTTCAAAATGTTGACCAATCCGATTATCAGGATTTCAAAACAATAACAAATCTTCGTCAAAACTGCTTTAAAAAGGCTCAGTTTTAAGTTTAAGTCAATTAAAGTCTTAGTTTATACTAACACTTTAATAATAACTGTTAAAACTATATGTTTATTACGTAACTAAATTCCAAGTACAGTGCACTATTTTACGCCGATTCAGACTTCATTGTTGTGGTGTCCCCGGATTCCTAGTACAAAGTAGCGAAGTGATTGGGTTGAGGGTTGCCGGCTTGCAGCGCAAAGTAGTTGTCAGTTGGCGCTGTTAGCCTCCTTAGGTACGCGCGGCGCATTTACTGACTTTTTTTAAAACAATTGAAAGTAATTATGTACAAACATTGTTAATTAATGTAGCTAAGTGTGTAGGAAAAGAAATGGACATTCATAACTCCTGGAGCAATGAAAGTTTAGTAGCTGCGGTATGTTTAAAGAAAAATAAGTGACTGGGGCCATGCTGGGGCTTCTTCTTGGCCTTCCGTTCTAATACCGTTCTAATACAACCACGGATGTGTATTGTACACATCCGTGATACAACGATTCATCAACGACCTAACGCAAACAATGGAGGAAAGCGGTTTTCCAGGCTAAGATAGGTAAAATACTTAATTTTTACAATAGTAACCTAGAAGGATTTTCGTGAAAGCATGGTGAAAGTGCATATAAAAATCTTCCCTTGTTAAACCAGAAGTTAAAAACAAAATGTCAAAATACCTATTCGAATTATTTCTAAAAAATTTTAAAAATTTGGGATTTCGCTATTTTATTAGCAGACCTGTGTCACGTTAAAATAGTAAACTATCTAGGCCTATAGCATTGAATGCTTATAATTAATTTTAGCTGATTAGTTGCAGGTCCCATTGATAAATTCATTTACCCATAGTTGATCTTACAATTTATTCATTCAATTATGCCAAGTAGCTACACTATCGCATGTAGATTAGATAGAATGGAGCCGCATGACTTTAAATTGTCGTGTGGTTCCATGGTGTAATGGTTAGCACTCTGGACTTTGAATCCAGCGATCCGAGTTCAAATCTCGGTGGAACCTAATTAATATTTTAATGAATTTATGTGTAACAATTAATTTGAGGAGATGTGAATTTGAGAATAGCGGTTAAATTCGGGTCGTTCTGCATATAATTTATTTTAAATAATGTTTTCAAAATTCTCGGTGGAACCTAACGTATTGTTTTCTTTTCTTTAAGTTTAATATAACCATTTAATTTGAGGTTAATTATCTTTACTTTTCTCAGACTATATGCTAGTATTAGTAGGGTGTTGTATGAATTTATAATAGGAATATATCACTTGAATATTGAAATTTTTCGAATTTGATCCTACGCTGTTTCTAGTCACTTAATTCATTTATATTAAAGGGATAGTTGCTCAAGTTTAGGTTAATTTTGATTGGGATGAAAGCATTGTCAACTTGAAAATATTCGCTAGTTTCCAAGGTGTCCCAAATAGGAACCCCTCCAAGATTACCAAAATTTCACTATTTACTGAAGTCATAACGGTGAACTTCTACAGTTATAATTAATGGCAGAAATTACGTTTTTAAGTAATTAAGTGCACGTTCATGAGTCAAATACAAATTTTGAATATTTAAATTATCACTATGTTCTTTAGCTGTAATCGTGCAATTTATTGGTTTCAGGTTGGTATTTTGACGTCATGATGAAACTTTCTTGTATGGGCCACGTTTTACTGTTTGGCCATCAACGAGGGAGAAACGTTTTGTGGTACAGTGTACACGCTGCACGTAGGATCGAGGGAGTCTAAATAACGTTCTGATCATCTTCTAAAATGACGTCACTGTAGCTCGCTGTATTTTTAAACCTGGTTGATAAAATTTTGAATTTGACCTGAATTATTATTTTACATCGATCTTTGTGTGAACTTGATGTGATTTACGATGATCTACATCCAACTTTGTGTGAACTGGACGTGATTTCCGATTACATACATCGTACTTGGTGTGAACTTGGCGTAATTTACGATTATATACACTGAACGTGATTTAGGATAATCAACATCGAACTTTGTGTGAACTTGACTTGATTTACGATGATCTACATCCAACTTTGTGTGAGCTGGAGTACTGGACGTGATTTCCGATTATCTACATTGAACGTTATGTGAACTGGACATGATTTACGAATATCTACATCGAACTTTAGTGAACTTCATTTTTGCGACGTGTTTCAAGTTTTAAACGGTTGACTTGTAACTTCACGGATATCTAGAAGTTCATCGGAATGCTCAAAGCAACGGGCGAGTACCTAAACCATTTTTTTTTGCGCGCGTTAACAAACTTTCAGGACAGAGCGCTGCGTCCCATAGTCCCATACCCTGAATCTGCAAATCTGGAGGTCAAACTGTTTTCTACTGTGGACCAAGGACTCAACTTTTGAAGTCTAAACTTCAAGGTTCTAAATCGAGTGTCATTTGTTTAGAGTAAACTTTGTGAACTCTACTTCGCGTGCATAAACGTAGTAGTAAGTCGCGTAGTTTGAACTCTTCGCGTTCAATGGGTATTCGCGTGTTGTGAACTCCGCGTGCGAGCAAAGTGGTGATGAACTTGTGTACTCTCCTTCACGTGGAGCTCTTGGTCAACTTTCGTGTTCAGTATTGTGGAATATCAACTAGAGGATCTTCACTATTTCGACTTCCGGTTCTTTAATTCGGTAGGTTCCATTTTCTAGTTTATGTTGCATTATTGCGTCGTCTATTTTGTCGCAATTCCTGCGCCCCTAGCTACTTACTTTAACCGACACTATACTAACATGGGACTAATTATACGGCTTGACCACAAATTCTACAATTGAAAGAGTTAAATTTTTAGGTTATTATGGGATATTTGTTTTTACGTCTAAGAGTGACGTATGTCACGGAGAGGTATTGCACAAGGGTCGTGTCCGTCCTAGTGTATCCGAGTGTAATAATAAGTTTTATTTGACGGGAAAGCTTATTCTGGTACAAAATTTAAAAAGAACAATGGTAATGTTCAGTAATGTGAAGAAACAGGTACAAAATTAAAAAAAAAAACGATAGACCATTTCGGAAATTACATACAGAGAAACCAACATACATGGGCGACGCCTCCACTGGGGGGTTTTGCTTCTCGCCAAGAGGCAGCGCGAGATGGCTAGCATCCCTCGTTCATTAAACTCGGACACTCTATGCATTAATAATAGGTTTTGCGTTAAAAATACACATGGTGAAGAACACAGTGACATTCAGGTCGTGTATAAGCTTCCACCAAATCAGTGCGCAGTCGCATAGGATAGGGACATTACCTGTCTGTCAACTCGTTCGCAGTTGGCAAATAGGAGCAAAGGTGTTCGCAACTTCCAGACGGCGTTCGTAGTACCCAGAAATTCGAAAAATTTGATTTCATTGCGTTATCTTCTATTACACTTAAGCGTTGATGCCATTAACCTGCCTTCACTGGTAAGGTCTAGGCCAATTCTATCATCCAGTAGTTATTGTCTATCCTACTTAGAACTCCAATCTGTACTTGGTGGCTTCTAACAACACCACCATGTGTTTAGTCTTCCGTCAACACCACGTAGACAAAAAGCTTTTCTTTTTGGCTTCTAACAACACCACCATGCACTAGTCTTCCCTCTATAACCACATAGACAGCAATCTGTACTTATTAGCGTCTAATAACACAAACATGTTTATACCAATCTGCAATATTTACTCCAGATTTTACTCCGTTATTACCGTTAGGGTTAATATTTACGGCTCGATCGTGATAGGGTTACAACAGGGAGAAAGTATGTGTATGAAATTATTCACTAGATTTTCGTATACTTTCAAGATAAATATTTTTTCTTGAAATATATAATTACGTAATAGGATGCCATTTCTCAAATAAGTATTCAATCTTAAAAAATACTTTACCATTTTTCAACAACAAATTGAATCTTTTTTTCAAATGTTCTTACATTTAAATTGAAGATTTCTGGAAAAACGTCATATCTAGAGATGTGAAATTACGCCGTAATGTTTGACAAGTTGGGAAATCAAAATATTACCTCTCCGTGTCGGGTGCAAGACTATCTCTTCACTTCCAATCCCTGAATACGCGACTTTCTATCGCTATTATTTATATGTTACCGCCGTTAGAATTATTAGGAGCGAATTATTATAATGAATCAATTAAGCATTATAAAAATGTCTATTTACAAAAACATTACCATTAATAACTTCTTTTAGTATTAATTTTATTGCATTTAATTTAATCATGAGGAGTACAAAGTATGAGAGCTGTCTTTTCATACGTGTTGAAGCAAGCATTCCTTTTCGGTAATTAAAGAATATGGAATAACAGTGAAGGCTTAATTTACAAGCGTCCCGAGTGGCAGATAGAGATCCATTTCATAAAAATGAAGGCTTCATTTACAAGCGTCCCGACTCCCGAGTGGCAGCTAGAAATCCATTTGATAACAATGAAGTCTTTGTTTACAAGCGTCCCGAGTGGCAGCTAGAGATCCATTTGATAACAATTTCAGAAATGAAAGTGACTGTGGCAATTCCCAAACCGTAGATAAATAACAAGAATGTCCCGTATGTTTCGTTAATGGTCAGTTCTGAAAGGCTTTTCGTTGGCTTTTTCCAAACAACTCTCGAAATGTAGAACTGGTTTTTCAGAAAAAATTGATCCACCAACTTCGTCTCATCGAGAACATGCGCTCTGAAAACAGAAAAATAAACCGGACTAGTTTTAAGCGCTCATCGGATAAAAAAAGCTACAATTAATTCTTTACATAAGACTTATTTGCTCAATAAGTTGGGGGCACGTTTTCAATTTGCTACTGAGAGGAAAGACGAACAGGAGATTTTTGATTCTTTCAGTGTTGAAGTAAAAAACTGATTTTCTGAAATCAGCGTTGCCTTCCAGAACAATTGTCATAAAATTGTCAAAAAAAGCTGTGGCATAAAGATTCCAGCTCTTCCCAAAAATACGTCCCGGTAATTATCAACGTCTAAGAAGTCTACTGCATCCATATATTGAACTCTCGAAGCCAGGGACAACTCCGGTTGAGTTTCCACGATGGACTTTTCCTATAGTAACACCTCGATTACCACATACCATGGAGGAACCAGCTTGATTGGAGGCGAAAAGAGGGTGTGATATGCTCGGCAGCATAATTTACCCATCATGCATTATTGCATTAGTTTGTTTGGGCCTAAGATTGCAGCGCCATCTATCGCATGCCTCAGTTAATGGCCACATCGTATGTGTGGACATGCTAAAAACCTCGCTGCCACCTGAGGAGTAGGCCCTCGCTAACGCGAAGTATTCTGGGTGTTTTAAACTGCCAAGACCTCTCTGTTATGGGTATACGGGACTTACGAGGTTACCGCCCCCTTTTCGGAGAGTTGGTCTGTCAAGGCTACGGAGCTCGTTCGACGACAGGGAATGTCAACCACTAACAAAAGGCCGCTCGACAGGTTATGGCAGCGCCCATAGAAATGCCCGTATAGGCTTTTCTTTTGCAGTCAAGCTGGTTTTTCCAAGCACATACGACTATTTTAAAGTTCGACTTCCAGCGAAAAGGGCTCTAGCTAACTGAAAGCCGTGCTATGTGGTTCTATAGCAAACAGAAGATGAACAATGGAAACCCTTTTAAAAAATTTTCCTACCGATTTTTGCTCTCCTCCAAAGGGTATTCTTTATTGTGTCATTATTATTTTCTAAGCTTTTTTATGAAGGGATGTCCACAATCAGCCTGTGGTTTGTTTACAGGTAGATCCCATTAAACCGACTGCGTCCTATGCTAACTATTAACGTTAATCTCAGCAAGTTTTGATAGAAAGGAGAAACCGGCTTAGACCGCGAAGTAAAACTCATTTTATCAAGCGGGGAGAGAACTTGCAAACTCTACAGTTCGATAGAACCACATTAGCGTGGCTTTCAGTTAGCTAGAAACCCGTCCAACCTTTACCCCAGTAGGGATTCGAAAATTGGCTCGGTCGCTCCATTTTTAGTCTCGATACTCGGTAATCAGTTCGCTGGAACCCTCTTCACTGGAAGTCGACCTTTAGCCTCGAGAAACCTTACCCATTTATGAAAAAATCCGCCGGCGTTATTGGTAGGAATCAATCGAATTTTTGCGTTTGTGTATTTACTGAAACTTTCTAGACTGTCGATGAAGACGTGTTCGGTTGAGTACAGTTCCGTTTTCAGGGAGGATCCCATGAATATTGATATGATCAAAATAGCTATCAACCACGAACCAATTGTGATCCTCCACGAAATGCATTTCGGTACCCGAAGAAAGGCTGAAACATATTTGGAAATAAACCTTTGCAAGCTATTCTAGATGGAAGATACGCGCGAGTGAAAACTTGGAGGCTGTGTTCTATGAGGAGCGGTCAGCGCTAGCCTTCAGGTGAGAGAAGAGCCAACAGAAATACCTATCGTTTATGAGCTCCAAGGTGACAGTGTATCTTGAATCCACGGTGTACCCGGGGCCCCAAAACACCATCGCAAAACTAGGTACGGTTACGTAACCACACTTAGCAACAACTGGCTCGCTCCTCTTTAGATACAGACACCATGGTGAAAGTCAGTAGTTGTGAACGGCAAGTACTTACGCTCGAAGAAAAATACGCAAACGAAATCCCATGAGAAATTCAAATAATTTCGAACTTTTTGACGAATAGACGTTTGCTCTTGACGTCTTCCCTGACCCGCGTTCGTAATAAATTCGGAAAGCTTCGCCAAGAGAGGTAGAAAGACGATACACAATGCAAGCGAATAAGAAACCTGAAAAATACCATTATCTTTCGATGGTTGAAGTATTCGTGAGGACTCTTACCGCATTGTCAAGGGTCAAGAAGGACATGGAATATTTTTCAACTTCCACCGGCGGTCCAGTAATTAAGAGAAGTTCTGACGTGAAGAATACCGGTGTATGGTACCAAAAATCGTCGTTTGCAATATCCGAAAGCTCGACGGGAAATACGACGGCCAGCGTGTTCTTAAGTAACAAATAATTGGACGCTACTTATGAAATTCATCGGATCAATTAAATGTTTTGACTTCGACTTTATACCTCAATTTGTACAATGGAGGTTCCATTTACAGTTAGATTAGCATAAGGGATAGGAACGTACTCAAATCTGAATATTCGGTAGATAAACAGACATATGATTCAGTTTGCGTTATCAGAAGCTGGTAACACTAAAATTATAGTTTTACATATATATAGAGTAACTATAGACCGAGTAGCGTCGATTGGCTAAAGTTGACGTCAATGTTGTATTTATTAGGGTTACGAATGAGAAAGGCATCATGTTTTCGCTAAAAGGCTATAAGTGGCTCTGTATTAGTGTCTCCAACTCGTTCGTGAGTCTGGTTCTATCAGGGAGAAAAGAGGTAAGATGGAGTCGAAATGGGGGTGGGCGATCCTCGGTAATGAAAGACTCCCAGTGTACTTTACGCACGCCCCTACCCTTCGGTAGGCGATTGTTAAGTGCCATTGTATAGCTTCTATTTTTAAAACACATTGGTTCCGTACCGTACGACCCTACCTAAATGCTAAGCATGCTGGGAGAACTTCGTTGCCGTAGGTGCATTAGGTGTGGGTACAGACGCAATGTTATAGGTTTAGGGATAACCGCTCCATGTTTCCATCAATCAGGGATAAGGGAGGTGAGATGTATTGGAAATGATGATGGGCGACCTGCGACACCGTGTCTATCCCAATGTACCTCGCGAACGCCCCTACCATCGGTAGGCGATTGCTAAGTGCTGCCGCGTAGCGCCATTTCATTTGTATAAGAACTAGGTAGCTTCTATTTTTAAGATAGAGGGAGCGTCCTTTACAATTTCGTCCGGTACGACCCTACCTAAACGCTGAGGATGCTGGGAGAACTTCGTTGCCGTTGGTGTGAGTACAGACGCAATGTTATAAGTATGGGGATTGATTACCGCTCCATATTTCCTTCAACATACCGAAGGGTAGGGGCGTGCGTGAGGTACACTGGGAGAGTTTCAGTGCCGCCTATTAAAATTTCCACTCCACCTTACCTCTTTTCTCCCTGGTTCTATGTACAAAATGAAGCGTAAGAACATAAACCGTTTAAAATAGCTCCACGTCATTTTTAGTATATTGACTCTACATGGACCATAGATACTCTAATATTACATGGTTCAAAATACTTTATGTTAAACAGTTTGAAGAAAACCTCGTCGACTAACTCCATTATTTTCATCAATGACTCTAGAGATAAAACTTCCTAATAGACATTTTTAACTTTTTAATATCTTGACTTTTATATATAAGTGATTTTTGAAGTACCTCGCATACTATGGCGGGAACACTCCGACATTCCGTAAATCTGACAAAAATATTCGATTATATTTGTACACGCAATTCTAATCCCCTAAATCTTTCTAATTTAATAATTGAACAAAGTAACTTAACTTACTTGTATTTGATGAAACGACTCTCACTGTTATTAATTTTGGTGAAATTGCCACCTAAAATATTCCCGCAATTCATGGCTTTTCCGTTGTCCAAGAACGATTATATGACGAATTCTTTCAAGGGATATGAATTTGGATTCAGGAAATTCAACAGGAAAATATTTACAATTAGTGAAACGAGGTTTCTTATTTTCGAAGAAACTTTAAAACGTATTTATGCACTTCTCTTCAGTGCGCCCGCTCCTAATTCCCCCAACACATTGGCGCAATTCATGTTCGATATAAAATCATGGGTTCTTTTTCAATAATTAATGCATTTCTGCTTTCGATACAACAATTTATGATAAAACCCGAAGAACCAACCAATTGCGTTACTTTCAAGCAGAAAACTGAAAAATACGTTGCTTCTAGCTTTGTGTAATTTCTAAATCAGAATTTTAACTTGTAAAACTTGCCTCAAATTATTTCAACTTTGCCTGTTTTAACTTTCATTTATAAGAGTAGTTAAGTCCACGTGTAAGATGATATGAGATCGTAAAATAAGCTTATACTTACTTCGAATCTTGCTTTTAACTTGATTTCATGTTAACTTTAAGTAGTTTTACCCTTAAACGACTTAGTTAATTGTTTTGCGTCTAGACCGAAAATTTACTTTAAGTTTTGACTTCTTGGTAATTTCGAAACCAAAGGATTATATTATAAAAAAAACTTTTTTCATATCGACCGTGCACCTCCATTCACATGTATTGCGAGCGTGAGTTAAACTTGGTTTTCTTGAGTAATTTAGCGTGGACTAACTTTAATGAATGTTTCACTTCGAGCGCTTTTCGCAGTAGCATATGATATCACCAAGAAGCGATATCTAGTTTACCAGGGAGAAGGTATTCGCCACATTTCTAGCTTTATCTCCAGTCCAAACGTAGGTCCGGAGTTAATCCCCGGCTCTAAATTACAATTCATCTTATTGGTTCTTGAAAACTCACGTCTGCGCGACGCGAATGACGAAAATTAGGTATTTTCCGACTGAGGAGAGGCGAAATAGCCCGGACTCCTTTTACGTCCACCCTTGTATTTTGAAAGGGGGACTGGGACTATGGCGCGCGAATACTTAGGCATCTTATAACTTCCCCTAATAAACTAGATATCGCTAAATATTGTTCCAAGGGGACAGACATCTAGCAGCTAAATGGGAAAAGTCTTCCCATTACTAAATTAGGGAAAACAACAAATTTAAATATTAAGGCAGCTTGTGCACCAGAACAGGAGAAGACAAATTGATGGCGTTAGTTCTGTCAAGGGCAGTTCTTTAGAAGATTATGTGCAATCCTTTTAGTACAGTCAAAGATATAGTCGTGTACACCAATAACTCTGAGTGACAGGCCCCTCTCTATGCATTGAAGTGGGGGGGGGAACTATTTATGAAGTTAACGTCACATAAGGGGCCAGTGTAATCTGTGTACACGGTTATACCTATGACGGTACTAAAGGATTTACGCGTAATTTTTAAAAGCCCTGCCCATGACAGTGCTAAACTGATACTGGTAATCCATAATCGGTGTACAGAGCGACTGATAGTAAATAGCCCCTCGGGCTAAGTCAGATTTTTACTTTTCTGCATATGCGTAAACCTAGAATCTAAACTGTCGATTAAGTACAGTTACGTTTTCAAAATAACTATGAACCGCGAAGTTTATGGTTTAAAGTTTGAAAGTTTAAGTGTATAAGAAAACAAAATATACTGAAATAAGCTTCTACTGATTATGAATCTAAACTTCGCTTATGATCCTTAATTATACGCTTCGACTTCGTGACCAGGGTCGTACTATTGAACATTTTTTCTTGCGATTGTGCTACCTTAATTTCACCAGAAGGGGATAAGGGAAGAAGGGTGACTCTGTATCCTCTTAATACTTGGTTATGTTACATGATTCTTCCCAGGCTCACCTTTTTGTTTGATCTCCCTCTCATCAAAGTTCAGATGGGCATCGCACCGTGGGGTGAATTCTATAACTTTTTGGTATTTACTAAATCCACAGCTATCAACCCACAAAAATCCACAAGCGCGCCTTAGCAAATAGTTAAGCTCTATAAAAGAATAATGATGAGGAAAATTTTTATCGCGTACGTGGTTCGGTTTAGTAACCTCGCTCTAAATGTAAAATGATGTTGGGAAGAATCATGTTACAGTTACCCCGTTTTGTGGAATACTTCTCTCGAAAAGAAGTATTATATACTTCACTCATTTTCGGTGTAGAACGATCTTTATAAAAGTGAAAGATCAACTCCGTACTCTACATTAAAACATGGAGGAACAAGTTGGGAAAACCAAAATATTACCTCTCCGAGTCAAGAGGAGGACTACTTACAAACTTATTTATCCAGATATGGAATTATTATAAATAGAAATAACTAAAGAAAAATTGCAATATCTGAAACGTCCAGTCAATTGGAAAGGTTATTTTCACCGGCCTCAGCAGACAACACCAACAGAAGCGTCTTAATGCGTGAACCGAGGCTGCTGAAATCGCTTTGAACGATTAATAGTCTGTTTCAAAACTAGTTGTGCAAACTAGTTAAAAAGGTTTTGTGGGATTTCTTTACATATCAACACAAGGCGAACTGCTAACGCGGTGTACTAGTGTAACAACGATCGGACACACACAGACACACCCCTAGACGACTTTGTTAATTTTTAGTGTGCCGTTAAGTTACCTTTTCTCTTTGATTCTCTTCATGCGTGCTCACTACCTGAATACGCAACTTTCTATACGCTATTATTGATATGTTACTGCGATTAAAATTTTTACGAGCCAATTAATTCAAGTCTTATAAAAGTGTCTATTTACAACTAATGAAAATTTCTTACGTCGTTAGTACTAATTTTATTGTATTTAATCATAAGTAATAAAAAGTATGAGAGTTGTTTTTCCGACGTGTTGAACTAGGATTGAAGAATACCGGAATAACATTTAAGGCTTTATTTACAAGTGTCCCGAGTGGCAGCTAGAGATAAAATTTGATAACAATGAAGGCTTTATTTACAAGTGTCCCGAGTGGCAGCTAGAGATAAAATTTGATAACAATGAAGGCTTTATTTACAAGCGTCCCGAGTGGCAGCTAGAGATCCATTTGACAACAATTTCAGAAATGAAAGTGACTGTGGCAATTCCCAAACCGTAGAAAAATAACAAGAATGTCCCGTATGTTTCGTTAATGGTCAGTGCTGAAAGGCTTTTCGTTGGCTTTTTCCAAACAATTCTCGAAATGTAGAACTGGTTATTCAGTAAAAAATGATCCGCCAACTTCGTCTCATCGAGAACATACACTCTGAAAACGGAGAAATAAACATGACTAGTTTTAAGCGCTCATCGGATAAAAAAAGCTACAATTAATTCTTTACATAAGACTTATTTGCTCAATAAATTCGGGGCACATTTTCAATTTGCTACTAAGAGGAAAGACGAACAGGAGATTTTTGATTCTCTCCGCGTTGAAGTATAAAACTGAATTTCTGAAATCAGCGTCACCTTCCAGAAGAATTGACATAAGATTGTCAAAGAAAAACTGTAATATAAAGATTCCACCTCGTCCCAAAAATACGTCCCGGTAATTATCAGCGTCTAAGAAGTCTACTGCATCCACATATTCAACTCTCGAAGCCAGGGACAATTCTGGTTGAGTTTCCATGATGGACTTTTCCTATGGTAACACCACGATTACCACATAAGACTATTTCAACCACGAGAAACTTACCCATTCCTTTAAAAATCCTGCAGCGTTTCCCTTAGTTATATATCGAATTTTTGCGTTTGTGTATTTGCTGAAACTTTCTAGACTGTCGATGAAGACGTGTTCGGTTGAGTACAGTTCCGTTTTCAAGGAGGACCCCATGAATATTGATATGAATAAAATAGCTATCAACCACGAACCAATTGTGATCCTCCACGAAATGCATTTCGGTACTCGAAGAAAGGCTAAAACAGATTTGGAAATCATAAATAAACCTTTGCAAGCTATTCTAGATGGAAGATACGCGCGAGTGAAAGCATGGAGGCTGTATAGAGTAATGGCAGTTCTACGTATGCAAACGTCACACCCTTCTATCTCTTAGCTCAGTGTCATCCGCCTACTGGGAGCGCACAGTATCCCCTCTTACAAGAACGCTCCCAGATGGAGGGATACACAGTCTACGCCCCTCTCTACCGCCACTAGTCTATTGTAAGAGGAGCGCAGTGAGCACGTTTGTGGATCGGACAGAGCAAATTCTCCATCAGCTCCTCCTTCCCCCTTCTAAACCGGTACCGAGCTGCGGCGAGTCAGTATCAGAGTTTTTTTCGAAAATGACCTTGAAATACACCTCAGGTTGATATCGTTTCGAGGGGCTAAAAACTGGCTCATTCCTCTTTAGATATAGGCACCATGGTGAAAGTCAGCAGTTGTGAACTTACGCTCGAAAAAAAATACGCAAACGAAATCCCATGAGAAATTCAAATAATCTCGAACTTTTTGACGAATAGACGTTTGCTCTTGACGTCTTCCCTGACCCTTGTTCGTAACAAATTCGGAAAGCTTCGCCAAGAGAGGTAGAAAGACGATACACAATAGAAGCGAATAAGAAACCTGAAAAATACCATTATCTTTCGATGGTTGGAGTATTCGTGAAGTTTTGTGAGGTCTCATACCGTATTGTCAAGTGTCAAGAAGGACATGGAATATTTTTCCACTTCAGCAGGCGGTCCAGTAATTAAGAGAAGTTCTGACGTGAAGAATACCGGTGAATGGTACCATAAATCGTCGTTTGCAATATTCGAGAGTTCGACGGGAAATATTACGGCCGTCATATTCTTAAAGTAAACAATAATTGGATGTTACTTATGAAATTCATCGTGTCAATTGAATGTTTTGACTTCGGTTTTATACCTCCATTTGTACGATGGAGGTTCCATTCGCAATCAGATCAGCATAAGGGATAGGAACGTACTCAAATCTGTACGCTCGATAGATAAATAGATACATTATTCTCTAATGGAAAACTCATCCTGTTTCCCCTTATTCGCGATAGGTGGCGCTATTTTAAACTGTTTATATTCGCGCGGTTCATTTTGTTCTAACAGCCAAATTCACCACTAAGTTGGAAACACTAAAAGAGACAGCTATAGCCAATAAGTGGAAACATGATGCGTTTCCCATTCCTTATTCCCCCCTCCCCCCAAAAAAGTTCAGATTTAACGTAAATTTTTGGTCTATTGACCTATACTCGGTCTATAGATACTCTAATTTTACATAGTTCAGAATCTTTTACCTTATGTTAAGCAGTTTGAAGTAAATCTCATCGGTTAACTTCATTAATTGCATCACTGAGTCTTGAGATAAAAGTTCCTAATTGGCATTTTTAATTTGTTAATATCTTGACTTTTAAATATAAGTGAAGCATTTTGAAGTACCTCGCATACTATAACGGGAACACTCAGACATTCCTCAAATCTGATAAAAATATTCGATTATACTTGTAAAATCACAAACATGCAATTCTAATCCCCTAAACTCTTTCAAATTTAATGATTCAACAAAGTAACTTAACTTACTTGTATTTAAAAAAGCGACCTTGGCTGTTATTAATTTTGGTGAAATTGGCACCGAATAAATTCCCACAATCCATGGCTTTCCGTTGTCCAAGAACGATTATATGACGAATTTTTTCAAGGAATATGAATTTGGATTCAGGAAAATACTTACAGTTTACTTAGGGTTAACGGTCGTACTTAGTTGCGTAAAATGATCCCTTAGTAGTGTCTTCAATCTAGTGAAACGAGATCGAGGGGTCGGTCATTCATGAAATCCCGTACGCTACCCGTGAAATCCAATTTAAGAAATCCGAAATCAATGCTGATTTCGAAATCAAATAAAAAATCCGAAATCAGCAACGAAATCACAAAATCAGTAAAGAAATCATAAAATCAGTAAAAAAAATCACAAAATCAACAAAGAAATCACGAAATCAACATAGAAATCACGAAATCAACATAGAAATCACGAAATCAGAAGCAAAATCAGTAAAGAAATCGTGAAATCCATTACAAAATTCACGAAATCCAAAATCAAAAGAAATCACAAAATCCGACGAAATTACGGGGAAAAATCTCAAAATCCGAGGAAATCACGCGAAAAACCTCAAAATCCAACGAAATCAAGGGAAATATCGCGAAATGCGTCGAAATCACGGTAAAAATAGCAAAATCAGACGGAATCACGGGAAAAATCTCAAAATTAAACAAAATCCGATGAAATCCGACGAAATCAAATTGGATTTCGAAATCCCGTACACTTTTTCCTAAACGTCCGACCCCTCGAACGAGATCTCTTAATTTCAAAGAAGAATTAAAACGAATTGGATGCGCTTCTCTTAATTCTGAGCGCCCGCACTTAATTCCTCCAACGCATTACCACAACTCGTGGTCGATTTAAAATCAAGGCTTCTTTTTAAAAGCATTTATGCGTTCACACATCCTTTTATGGTAAAACCAGAAGTGAGATGAGACTAGAAGTGAAGAGCTCTAGCATTGGTAATGCCGCTTCAATCGCGCCTACACTAGAGAGAAAAAAATTGGTCGAGTTCCAAAAAAATTTCTTACCCCCTTCCCCTCAACCTAAAGCGGCGGAACAGGACGCGGGTGCTTGAATCTAGTTCGGTCGTCTACCGCCGCGAGCGTCTGACGTTTTGGAGGGGAAATTCTGAAACCGCCACCAGAGGGCCAACCGTTGGTGTGTTATCAAGAATATTCACTTTCGCCAAGTGAAGAATTTGGTGAGCTCAGTACTTCTAGTCTCATCTCACTTCTGGTAAAATGCAAAGAACCAACCAATTGCGTCGCTTTCAAACAGAAATCTGAAAAAAAACTTTGCTTTTTTGGTGGTTTCTGGGGTTGTGTAATGGCTAAATCTCAGTTTGACTTCTATAATTTGCCTCAAATTATTTCAGCTTTGCTTATTTTCACTTTCATTTATATGAGAAGTTAAGTCTACGTGTAAGATGATATGACATCGCTTATATGTGTAGGGGCTAAACATCGAATCTTGTTTTTACCTTGATTCGGTGATTTCATAGTTTTAAATGTTTTAACTAGTAAACGTAGTCTTAAGCTGTTTGTGTATGACCCTTAATTGTACGTTTTGACGTATTGCGAGCGTGAGTTTGATTATTCCGTGTTCCTTCGGCATTTTGCATGGAATAGCTTTGTCGGAGTTATAATGAATGTTTTAGTTGGAGCCCTTTGCGCTGAAGTATACGATATCATTAAATATTACTCCAAGGGGACAGACAGAAAGACAAGAAAAAGATCTTGGTCAGTGCTAAATTTGGGATAAACAATAAATCTTACACTTTTGTAAATCACCGTAAATTGCACCAGAACAGGAGAAGACAACGTCAGTTTAGCCGTGTTAAGGGTGTAGTGCTATAGAAGATAACGCGTAATCCATTTACTACGCCAATTACTGGCCTCTCGCCATGCGTTGAAGTAAAAAAAGAACTATTTGTGAAGTTAGCGAGGACCAATGATTAGCGTAATCGCTGTACCTTTGACCGTGCTAAAGGGTTTACGCCTATAATTTAAAAAAAAACCAGCCCTTGACAGTGCTAAAATGATTACGGGTAATCCATAATCGGACAACAGAGACTTGGAGAGTAAATAGCCCCTCGGGCATGTGCTAAAACTAAACTTTCAGTTAAAACGCGTGCAATTGAGTACAGTTAATTGCGTTTTCAACCACGAAGTTTATGGTTTAAAGTTTGAAAGTTTAAGTGTATAAGAAAACAAAATATATTGAAATAAGCTTCTACTGCTCATGGATTTAAGCTTTACTTATGATCCTTAATTACACGCCTCGACTTCGTGACAAGGTTCGTATTAAACTTTGGGGGGGGGGGGAATTGTGCCAAAGAGCTTTCACCAGAAGGGGATAAGAGAAGAAGGATAACACTCTGTATCCTTGTATCCTCTTAATACTTTAGTTATGTAACATGATTCTTCCCAGGCTCACTCACCGATTTTGTTTGCTCTCCTGCTCGTCAAAATAAGTTCAGATGGGCATCGCACCATGCTAGGGTGAATTCTATAACTGTTTGGTACTAAATCCTCAGCAATCAACCCACAAACCTCGTCTTGACGCCGAACAAAAATCCAATTGCGTCTGGGCAATTAGTTAAGCGCTAATAGAGTAATGATGAGGACAATTTTTATCGCGTACGTGGTTCGGTTTAGTAACCTCGCTCCAAATGTAAAATGATGTTGGGAAGAATCATGTTACAATTACCCCGTTTTGTGGTATACTTCTCTCGAAGAGAAGTATTATATACTTCACTCATTTTCAGCGTAGAACGATTTTTATAAAAGTTAAAGATCAATTCCGTTAAAACAAGGAGGAAATATGGAATGAGACTGGTATGGACAATTCGGCTCGCAAACTTAAAATATTTATAAATAAATAAACGACAACATTGTTGTTAATGTAGAACTTTCTTTAACGTTTGTGTATGCCATTATTTTAATTTTAACGCTTCACTTGCTTATCAATAGTATTTCCTGAATATTTATCCTATAAAAACCCTATTATTTTTATATATATTTTTATTCTATAAAAATCCTATTATTTTTATATATTTTTATCCTATAAAAATCCTATTATTTTTATATATTTTATCCCATAAAAATCCTATTATTTTTATATATTTTTATCTTATAAAAATCCTACTATTATTTGTTTTTAATTGTCTTTGAGCCCTGAAACTGTTAAAGTAAAGGGTTAGATGAATTTAAATCTACCGCCTTTTAATCCTCTTTCCGAGATATTCTTATCGCCACGTTATCAGCTGCAGTACCGGTTTTGGGTTTGCTCCAAATAGCAAATACTCGTTCGTATCTCTTCACTGTGGGAAAATGGAACACGTTTAAGTTTCTTTCTCTATAGGCCCTATACCGTTATAGAATGGCACGTGTATGTGAAGAAATTTAAACGTGGTTCCATGGTGTAATGGTTAGCACTCTGGACTTTGAATCCAGCGATCCGAGTTCAAATCTCGGTGGAACCTTATTAATATTTTAATTAATTTATGTGTAACAATTAATTTGGGGTGGTATACGGATTTGAGAATAGTGGTTAAATTCGGGTCGTTCTGCATATAATTCATTTTTAATAATGTTTTAAAAATTCAAACTATTGCACCGAATTATATTGAATAATTAAAGAAAATTGTTGGGTAAAATTAATTTTAGTACTACCTAAACATTGACGAAATAAAATAAGTTAATTTGTTACACGAAAAATAGACGTTTGTTGTACATGTAAATTTATACATTTATTCTACACACGTAAATACTGTTGAAAGTCTCTTTTGTTTTAATTTTTTTAAATATTTTCATTTCAAAATTATACATCTGGAAAGGTATAGGAAAGTACTAGCAGAAGTGGATCATATTACAGCTCCCTAGAAGTACTGGACGATATAACATCGCCGTGCATCAGCATTGTCTCCTAGCACTGAAGAGAAAAGGGTATATCCGAAACGCAGCGGCGAATTTGTGAACTAAACCAGAGGAATGATTTTGGCGCGAAAGAAATTTTTAATAAGCGGGGCAAGCAAACGGAAGTAAGTGCAGCCAATGAGGAATGGTTTGAGAGAGAAGAACGCGGAAGGAAACAAGTTGTTCCATGCATAGTGTTGGGTTGTGAATATAATAGTAGAAGTCCACTTTATTTTTCCGATTTAAAAAATAATTGGGGGTCTATAGGTATTTTTTAAACGCTTGTGTTGAAAAGGAAATTAATATGGATTCAAATGATCAAAATGGCCTTCATCATGCTAGAATATTTTTAATTTATCCCTAGTACAGCACTGAGCTTCCACCGATCTAAAGGTTTTTAGCGGGGATAGTTGGACCGATTTTTTACTAATTAAAGGTTATGTGCGTCGACATAGAAATTTGTTTTCCATTTTTAAGTGTGACAAATTTTTTCAATACTTTAACGTTTTCCGTTTGCGAAAGATGCTGGTCAATATTTTTCAGTTTTACAAAACGTTTTAGTCGCTCACGGTTAAGTGCTATTAATATCACATAAATCGTGTTCAGATGTGTCTTTCATTTGGACATGCGACGATTGTAATTAGTTACATTGATCCTAGGCGTTTTCCTAATTAGCAAAAAAAAACATAAGCCATTCTAAATCAAAATTACTCTAATTAAACTAATCACGACACTGACGGCGGTCTGACAGCCATTACCATCAACCGGAACTTCCGTAGGTTAACCTAACTCAAGATCCGGGTTAATGGGAACACTATATTTGTAAAACTGAGCTATAGATGGCGGGCTTGGATGTCTTGGAAGAAAACGCTGTTTACAAAAGCATAACCTACGTCCAGTACTTATAGGGAGCTGTAATATGATTCACTTATGGTACTAGAGATGTGAAATTACCGTAACTGTTCCAAGGGTAAAGGGGGGTAAATAAATAAATATTTGTTATTAGGATTATAATTCATTTCGTTTCTAATTTAGTCTTTAAAAATTATCTTTTCCTATTTTATCCAAGTTTCGGCGGTTTTTACTTCAAACATACACGGATGTCGTATTTAAAATTCGCGCCACTATTTTGAAGCACTCTTGGTAATGGGTACTGAACTGAACCGAACCTATGGATATGACGATTTGATCACGTGGCTTTCGGTTTAGGTCTCGTGCCACGTGGTCGCATTTTTTTTCGCTCGCGCTCGTTTTTAAATTTTACTTTTCAGAAACGTTTTCAATTTTTTGTTAGGCTTAGCTCTAAATTTTACGGGATTTCGAAACTGCTTCCTTCTTAACGGCGTAATAGTGGGCCGCACTGTCATTGATCAAATTTTTAACTTCATATTGTACAAATTTTCATATTTTTTGGTGAGTAAATGACTCTTCTTAATAATTAAACTATTATGGAATAGATTTTAATCAATAACAAGCTCAGAAGGTTTAGATGAATAGATCTTTTCAGCTAAGCCTTGGTCCATCTGCTGTCCACTCTCACTCTGTCATAAAGGTGGGAAGAAAGAAACCGATTACACTGGGGGTGAAACTATTTGGTTCACCGATGGTTCCAAGACTGATTCCGGCGCTGATATTTAATAAAAAAGTCACACATGTCTTGTTCAAACATGGAAGGGAAAGTTCCTTTAAGAAAGCTATGGAACTTTCCCGTTGTTTCTGTTCTCTGGCTTGATAGGTAAGTGCTTAACATTCCTTTTTCGACTCGAATTAGATTTTTAAAAAGAGGAAATTGTAATTTAGGTGCAAAAATGAGAAGAGACACGTTCCCGAGGAACCCTATCTCATTAAAGATTATAAAACATATGCGCCTACACTACTGAGAAAAAAATTGGTCTAGTTCCAAAAAATTTCTTACCCCCTTCCCCACAACCTAAAGCGGCGGAACACGGACGCGAGTGCTTGAATCTAGTTCAGCCGTCTACCACCGCGAGCGTCTCACGTTTTGGAGGGGAAATTCTGAAACCGCTATACGGGACTTACCGCCCCCTTTTCGGAGAGTTGTTCTGCCAAGGCTACGGAGAGCGTTCGACGACAGGGAATGTCAACCACCAACTAAAGGCCGCCGACAGGTTATGTCAGCGCCCACAGAAATACCTCTCGTAAATCCCGCATTAGAGGGCCAACCATCAAGAATATTCACTTTCGCCGAGTGAAGAATTTGGTTAGCTCGATACTTCTAGTCTCATCTCACTTCTGATATAACCAATATACATCGGTACTACAATTACCCTTTTTAGTAAAAGAAGTATAATAATTTAATGAATACAATTAGCTTTCGCAATTTTATCATAGCAGTTTAATTGAATCCAATTGTCATCATCATTCTTGACATTTGTACGCGACCTTTGGTGGCATTTTAATGAGCTTAGCTTCTTGTATAGTAGTTAATAATAAATAACTGTAAAAACCGGAAAAACCTTTGAGATGACCTACTGAAGAATTAAGGGTGTCTTTTTCAAGTGAAAGTTCCCGTTAGAAACACCCCAAAAAAGGAGGATTCCACCACCACGCGGTTACCTATTTATTTTTCTACAAAGCTAAAACTAACTCTAAAGGCAAATTTTTTTTTTCAAACCCTTCATTCACCTTCGTTGAAACCAGTAAAATAAAATAATTTTTCTTCCGAAGCAAGCAAACCAAACAGAAGTATATTTTTTCATAACATTTGAATATTTTCAAGCAAAAGTTTATACGGTTTACAAAAGACTTTGTTTATGTTATTGTCGTCTAATTTCGGGTGTTTCCTGAATATGTTAATGACGCGTTTATGACGTTTCGGTAAAGCCCAAGAAACGGGCTTAATGATTAATTTTAAGTGACGAACTTAAATATTTGATAATTAACTTTAAAAAAGCACTAATTAACTTTACGTTTAAAAAAAATATTTAAAAATGCATCGGTATTATATTCAACCACCCGTTCCGGATCATCTAGTGCCTATTTTGACGTTATTTGATATTTGGAGGTAGGAGTTACATAATTTTATTTACATTTAAAGGGAGGATGAAATGGTCTGGCACGGAGCGAGCTTTTAATTGCGGAATAAAAGCACGTGGGGTGTCCGTCTCTTATTGCTCAATAAGTCAATTTTTGAAACTTTGAAGAATTATATAAAATTAACGGAAAGGTTTATAAATGATTTTGATGTTATTTTTTTAATATAAATATATTAAAAAATGGTTGTCATACCATTACATTATCCCTTTAAGGTATTCAATTAGTTCAAATGAAGAAAATTATGTGCTTGATTTGACTATAGTGTTTTCAAAGTGGCTGATAATTGATATGTTCTCAAGGTCTTAAATGGGTTACTATTTATGTTTAGTAACCCATTTTATTGTTTAATTTAGGCATTGTAGTCTTTTGGCGGTTTAAGATTATGATTTAATAATTTTGATAGTAGTTTAAATTTGAGCCTAATGAACCTGACAGCTTTGATATGTGTAAAATACTGGCATAAGTACATGAGATATGTTCCATAAGTTTGTCACTGGTTATTGAGAGCTTTCATGTATTACCGTAGGTGAAACGTCATAAATTCTCGTTAAGCTACGCCTGGTGAGGCGCCCTGTCAAAAGCTTAGTACAGAGTAAATAGGATGATGGACTTCAAAACCACGTGTTGTCAATTCTCGCTTGTTGTTCTCGAACTAGCTCTCAGTAAGTCTCTAGCATTACGAAGTATAATTAGTGTCATACTTATGGAACATATCTTATAAACTTATGGTACAGCTGACAGTAGGCTGGTATTTAGCTGAAACTACGTATCAATTAGTTGTTAATAGTTAAAAATTAAACTTAATGAGCCTGACAACACTGCGCCGAAGTTTAAGCTGAAAGAGGGGGGGAATTTTCTGTAGCCCCTTTAGTGAAAACTTTCTATAATAAGTTAATAACGAATGCTAGAACGAACCTCGCAGCTTATTACTCGTCTATCCGTTTTCTGTCTCGCTCGTGACCTCAAATAACCGGTGATTCTTCTTATTTCGAAATTGGTTAAATTTTAAAAATTCCCAAATTCTTAGTAAAACATGAGTTGTATTTTTTATTTTACAAAATGTTTTAACCCCTTCCGTCCTAAAATTTATATTCCAACATGTGCTTTTACTTTTTTTGTTGTCGCTATATTTTGGAATGTGAATAACCCAAACTATTCAGAAACGTTTGCTTATAATAATGTAGCTGGTTTCCCATGGAGGCCGAGTAGAAAGTGAAAATCACTGATAGTTTCATTGTCTGTTGAACAAGATTACGATTACGTAATATTACATCTACGTGTGTTAAGAACAAATACCATGAAATTATTGATGAAATTTCGGACTGAATTTATTTTTAGAAAATTGCTATTGATCCTACATTATCCTATAGATAGTTTACAAACATGGATAATTGTTACCATTTTCACCAGAAGGCCAGGCTACTGAGGCTACCGAAAAAAGTAGACGGGTTTCTGTCCTTCAGGTAACCGGGTCTCCTGTGTAAATGGTATAAATCCTCCATGCACGGGTGAATGTATCTATCTATACGTTTCAAAAATTTCTATTTGATCCCATATTTTCCTTTATTTTAAGGATAAATTTCCTATATTTCCTTTATTTTAAGGATAAATTTCCTATATTTTCGTTTTTTAAGGATAAATTTCCTATTTTTTCCCTTTTTTAAGGATAAATTTCCTTTTTTTCCCTTTTTTTTTAATGATAAATTTCCTATATTTCCTTTATTTCAATGATAAATTTCCTATATTTTCCTTTATTTTTACGATAATTTCCTATATTTCCTTTATTTTAAGGATAAATTTCCTATATATCCTTCATTTTAATGATAAATTTCCCATATATCCTTTATTTTAAATATAAATTTCCTATATTTTCCTTTATTTTATGGATAAATTTCCTATATTTCCTTTATTTTAAGGATAAATTTCCCATATATCCTTTATTTTAAATATAAATTTCCTATATTTTCCTTTATTTTATGGATAAATTTCCTATATTTCCTTTATTTTAAGTATAAATTTCCTATATTTTCCTTTATTTTAACGATAAATTTCCTGTATTTTCCTTTATTTTAAGGATAAATTTCCTGTATTTTCCTTTATTTTAAGGATAAATTTCCTATATTTTCTTTAAAGGAATTTTCAATTTTCAGTGGTCACCCTATTAAATATAAAATTAGTAAAATATTCTAGGAGAGCGGTCGCTCTCTTAGAT
This sequence comes from Phalangium opilio, assembly GCF_054372755.1. Classification (NCBI taxonomy): domain Eukaryota; kingdom Metazoa; phylum Arthropoda; class Arachnida; order Opiliones; family Phalangiidae; genus Phalangium; species Phalangium opilio. The sequence goes on from NW_028324226.1 coordinate 6,753,977, forward strand.
AAGACTTGATACTGCCTCTAATGCTAAAGGAGGGTTCTTTGATTGGCCGTAACTTTTTTCGTATTGTGTTTGCTGCTTTGAAATTTTGCCAGTGAACTAAAATTTGGGCCCTAATCATGTGGTTAAAATTTCAAAGAGATCCAACTAATAGTTAATTCTATAATGAAAAAAGTTGTTAAGGGTGGTTTTAGAATCCATAAAATTAATCAGACATTTGGTGAAAAATACTATATTGTTCCATAGAGATAACATGGGATTTTTTTGAAAAATTACCTTAATTGGGATCGTGTATAAAGAAAACTAATCATTCGTTACGTTTGGGAACCATCTTAAATGAAAGATAACAGTCCATAGATGTGCCTTTTCTTAGTTTCATTAAGATCAATTAAGTTTAAGTATTGATTTTTATCATTATTAACACATACTCTGACTTACGTTGTTTTGGGTATAGGAATTACGGCGTTTTACCACTGTTAGAGACATGCATTTTAGCCCTAATTTTTTATATTGGACTTACGGCGTTTTTGTCGTGATTCACGCCGTTAGAGGGATATTAAGCAAGAGAAACATGGCGTTTGAGCTCTTGTAGGTGCTTTGCCCGGGTGCTTGTGCGTGCTTGTGGATACTTGTAGGTGCTTGCGGGTACTTGTGGGCTCTTTTAGGTGCTTGTGGGTACTTGTGGGTACTTGTAGGTGATTGTAGGTACTTGTGGGTACTGGTGGGTGCTTGTAGGTACTTGTGGGTGCTTGTAGGTACTTGTGGGTGCTTGTAGGTACTTGTGGGTGCTTGTAGGTACTTGTGGGTTCTTGTGGGTAGTTGTGGGTGCTTGTAGGTACTTGTGGGTACTTTTAGGTACTTGTGGGTACTTGTGGGTACTTGTGGGTAATTGTGGGTACTTGTGGGTTCTAGTAGGTACTTGTGGGTACTTGTGGGTGCTAGTAGGTACTTGTGGGTACTTGTGGGTACTTGTAGGTACTTGTGGGTACTTTTGGGTACTTGTAGGTACTTGTGGGTGCTAGTAGGTACTTGTGGGTACTTGTAGGTACTTGTGGGTATTTTTGGGTACTTGTAGGTACTTGTAGGTACTTGTGGGTACTTGTAGGTACTTGTGGGTGCTTGTAGGTACTTGTGGGTTCTTGTGGGTAGTTGTGGGTGCTTGTAGGTACTTGTGGGTACTTTTAGGTACTTGTGGGTACTTGTGGGTAGTTGTGGGTACTTGTGGGTACTTGTGGGTAATTGTGGGTACTTGTGGGTTCTAGTAGGTACTTGTGGGTACTTGTGGGTGCTAGTAGGTACTTGTGGGTACTTGTAGGTACTTGTGGGTACTTGTAGGTACTTGTGGGTACTTTTGGGTACTTGTAGGTACTTGTAGGTACTTGTGGGTACTTGTAGGTACTTGTGGGTGCTAGTAGGTACTTGTGGGTTCTTGTAGGTACTTGTGGGTACTTGTAGGTACTTGTGGGTACTTGTAGGTACTTGTGGGTACTTGTGGATACTTGTAAGTACTTGTGGGTACTTGTGGGTACTTGTGGGTACTTGTAGGTACTTGTGGGTACTTGTAGGTACTTGTGGGTACTTGTGGGTACTTGTAGGTATTTGTGGGTACTTGTGGGTACTTGTAGGTACTTGTGGGTACTTGTAGGTATTTGTGGGTACTTGTGGGTGCTTGTAGGTACTTGTGGGTGCTTGTAGGTACTTGTGGGTTCTTGTGGGTAGTTGTGGGTGCTTGTAGGTACTTGTGGGTACTTTTAGGTACTTGTGGGTACTTGTGGGTAGTTGTGGGTACTTGTGGGTAATTGTGGGTACTTGTGGGTTCTAGTAGGTACTTGTGGGTACTTGTGGGTACTTGTGGGTGCTAGTAGGTACTTGTGGGTACTTGTAGGTACTTGTGGGTACTTGTAGGTACTTGTGGGTACTTGTAGGTACTTGTGGGTACTTTTGGGTACTTGTAGGTACTTGTGGGTACTTGTGGGTGCTAGTAGGTACTTGTGGGTACTTGTAGGTACTTGTGGGTACTTGTAGGTACTTGTGGGTATTTTTGGGTACTTGTAGGTACTTGTAGGTACTTGTGGGTGCTTGTAGGTACTTGTGGGTGCTTGTAGGTACTTGTGGGTTCTTGTGGGTAGTTCTGGGTGCTTGTAGGTACTTGTGGGTACTTTTAGGTACTTGTGGGTACTTGTGGGTAGTTGTGGGTACTTGTGGGTAATTGTGGGTACTTGTGGGTTCTAGTAGGTACTTGTGGGTACTTGTGGGTGCTAGTAGGTACTTGTGGGTACTTGTAGGTACTTGTGGGTACTTTTGGGTACTTGTAGGTACTTGTAGGTACTTGTGGGTACTTGTAGGTACTTGTGGGTGCTAGTAGGTACTTGTGGGTTCTTGTAGGTACTTGTGGGTACTTGTAGGTACTTGTGGGTACTTGTAGGTACTTGTGGGTACTTGTGGATACTTGTAGGTACTTGTGGGTACTTGTGGGTACTTGTAGGTACTTGTGGGTACTTGTGGGTACTTGTAGGTATTTGTGGGTACTTGTGGGTACTTGTAGGTATTTGTGGGTACTTCTGGGTACTTGTAGGTACTTGTGGGTACTTGTAGGTATTTGTGGGTACTTGTGGGTACTTGTAGGTATTTGTGGGTACTTCTGGGTACTTGTAGGTACTTGTGGGTACTTGTAGGTACTTGTGGGTACTTGTAGGTATTTGCGGGTACTTCTGGGTACTTGTGGGTGCTTGTGGGTACTTGTGGGTACTTGTGGGTACTTGTAGGTACTTGTGGGTAATTGTGGGTGCTTGTGGGTAATTGTGGGTGCTTGTGGGTACTTGTGGGTAATTGTGGGTGCTTGTGGGTAATTGTGGGTGCTTGTGGGTGCTTGTGGGTGCTTGTAGGTACTTGTGGGTAATTTGGGGTGCTTGTGGGTGCTTGTAGGTACTTGTGGGTAATTGTGGGTGCTTGTGGGTGCTTTTAGGTACTTGTGGGTGCTTGTATGTACTTGTAGGTACTTTGCCTCCTCCATAGGATTAACATTACACTAAGTTTTGGAAGCTCGTAACTCTGGTTATATTAGATATACGGGCATATCCTTTGATTATGTAATAGTACTATTTGCCCCTTCTCTCCTTCGTAAACATTTGCTCCATAGGATACTCCATATACACCTACGGCACCATAGTCCTCCCAGCATCCTCAGCGGTTAGGTAGGGTCGTACTGGACGAAATTGTAAAGGGCGCTCCCTCTATCTTCAAAATAGAAGCTAGTTCTCATACAAATAAAATGGCGCTACGCGGCAGCACTTAGCAATCGCCTACCAAGGGTAGGGGCGTGCGCGAGGTACATTGGGAGAGATACAGTTCTGCAGGTCGCCCATCATCATTTCCAATCCATCTCAACTCCCTTATCCCTGTCCCAACCCCAGCGATTTCCAACCACTAGCATAGCCCACTCGATCGCGCTCTCTTTTCCCCGGCTACATATTTTGAAGATGGCACTTTTTAGGCGTATTAACATTCTTGGATCATCTTTGTGAACTTTTAGGGTAGCCCTGGCTATATTTTGTTTAAGGTTTTAAGCTTAATATCAAAAAGTGTATGCTACAAAAAAAGTTTGAAATTGACAATTTCGGATCGTCTTTGTGAAATTTTAAGGATATCCGAATTTCATATTGGGCTTATGACAATTTTGAGCGAATGTTAAACGGACATAAATCAGCATTTTTAAAATTTTTTAAAAATTGTCAATTTGGTCCTATTTCTGGAATTTTTAGGGGGGCGCCTCGCGTTTCAATAAATGATTGTAAAAAATTGTACTATGTTAATTACAATAAGAATACAAACTTTTAATGATATAGGTTTTTTTTTTGAAGTATCATTATAAATAAATGTCTGATTGAGCTAAAGTTATGGTCCCCTTTATACATGTTTCTGCTAAGTGCAGATTTTGAAAATGTAAAACAGTTTCTTAACATTCTTAATTAAAATGAAGACTGAAGGAACAGATATTAATCAAAAATGTCTTGATTAGAATCAAGACCTAAAAAGTATCGATAAGACTGAGGTTATCACTTGTCTGAAGGATCAGATATTAATTTTTCTTTTTAATTGAAACTTAAATGCATGCTTAAGAAAAAACAACGTTCCATTACCGTTTTCCGTTGAAATAAATTATTTTACTGGTAATCAATTTCAAAAATTTACTTATCTCGGCTTTTCGACCACAATTCCATTCCCCGAAAACATTTTATCATTACATTAATTACTTTTGGGAGATAACGTGTTCAAATAACCTATAAAACAATAAAAAACTGTAATAGCGGTCTGTTTAGCCATGAAAACAACCTTTTAAAAGTTACAAGTACTATATAACCCTTTCTAGACTAACAGGACCTGAGCAAACTATAGCTTAACCTTCTACTAGTACGACCAGGGAGAATTGATGTAAACTGGAGTTGAAATTTCATCATGTGCGACCTGCGGCCCTGAAACTCCCCCATAGTCCCAGTGTGTGCAGAACATAATTTTTTCGCTGTTATCTGCCAAAATCAATCTTTCTAGGTAGTGTTGCCTCCTCACTTGAATTTTTCATGATATATTAAGGTTTGAACGAACAAAATTCTAGATTACTATTTTCACTACCATGTCCCTCTGCTAACTGGAAGCAAACTTTCCTCTCTTTTTGCTGCTCATTACCGGTGCCATTCCCTTGACTTTATATTAGTTATAACTAATGAGTTTATTTATTTCAAACAAAAATATTAAAAAATGGATTCTTTTTCCTTTTGTGCTACTTTGAATTTACAAATGTATATAACGTTGTGCCGTGCCATGTCAAATAGTCTCTAACCATTGTTAGAAACTAGAGAGAGAAATTGGGCAGTAACACTGATCATGCCCTGAACTATGAGAGAGAACAATACGACGGTTGACTAAAGTACACTTGATATTACATCATTTTGCAAAAACCGCGAGTAAAAATCTTACTGCCACTATTGAATTTGGCGCCATTGGTTTTAGAATAATTATAATGTTCCACTGCGAAGCGTGCCGGTCTCGAATGGGGATGTAACGTCTTTAGGGACGCTAAACCATACACGTACTCTCCCAAAAGTAATTAATGTAATGATAAAATGTTTTCGGGGAATGGAATTGTGGTCGAAAAGCCGAGATAAGTAAATTTTTGAAATTGATTAGCAGTAAAATAATTTATTTCAACGGAAAACGGTAATGGAACGTTGTTTTTTCTTAAGCATGCATTTAAGTTTCAATTAAAAAGAAAAATTAATATCTGATCCTTCAGACAAGTGATAACCTCAGTCTTATCGATACTTTTTAGGTCTTGATTCTAATCAAGACATTTTTGATTAATTTAATTAAGCGTTGAACTGTAAATTAAAAATATAAAATTATACATAGAACTACCCTAATTTAACCGCTATTCTCAAATTCATATGTCACCTCATATTAATTATTACACATAAATTAATTAAAATATTAATTAGGTTCCACCGAGATTTGAACTCGGATCGCTGGATTCAAAGTCCAGAGTGCTAACCATTACACCATGGAACCACGTTTAAAATTCTTTAAAATACACACGTGTCACTCGATAACGGTATAGATAGAAAGACAAACGTGTTTAATTTTCCCACAGTGAAGAAGATACGCCGAACGAGTATTTGCTATTTGGAGCAAACCCAAAACCGGTACTGATAACGTGTCGGAAAGAGGATTAAACGGCGGTAGATTTAAATTCAACTAAAGTCTTTAACAGTTTGTTAGAACGTTACTTATTTTGAATTTAATTGTGCAGGCCGAGCCTGAGTGTAGTGGGAATATCAGGTCAACCGGTGGAAAAGGCCCTTACATCATGGATATGTATAAATACGTTTCGGCAGGGAAAAATATGACTTGTAACCTTATGAGGGAGAGGGAAATCCGTATTTTTTTTCTCTTTGCGCATGGGTGAAATTTTAAACACACCACTCAGGACTCTCCGGAGAGATATAGTTCCTTTTCCCACGTGATCTAGCCATTTCCGCCTCTATTTACGGCAGTCTCACATCCGCGGGTGTAACACGTTTTTAGTGGTCAGATTTTTGGGAATCCACAATTCGTTAGCATTTATACATATCCATGCTTACACTCTTTCAAGTTACAAAAATCGGGTTTATAAACGTTTTGAAATAGAGTCTGATGTTTGACCAACTTTTTAGTCTTTGTAAGACGGTGCATCCAGTATATGGACAACAAAGACGTTAGATATGACTTCAAATAAAAGCTTTGGTGGACTGGTAACTTTGAAACCACATCTAACGTCTTTGTATCCATATACCGGATTTTACGTCTTAACCCTGTATCAAGCAGACGATACTTCATCCCCTCCTCCCCCTTTGACCACAATGGCGCCAAATCAAATATTAATCTGATCAGGGATAGATGTAATTTTTGAAGCAGGAATGGAGAACGGTAAGTATTTACTTCAGTCCAACTCATACTCCAGTATAGAGCCCCTCCCTTCAACACGTAACGAAAATTTTAAATTATCTTATTGGCTCACTTAAACTACGTTTTGATGACGTTTCTCACGGGGACGGCGAAAAATACGTAATTCCCTTTTACTTCTGTCGCTATGACACCCTCTTCTTCCATACCCCCTTCTCTCTGTTCTCTGATGGAATGCATTACAATTATGTGGTTTAAGAGGAAACTCAAGCTTCTATCATGATGTGGGTCGCTCTACAATACTATTTTTTTTCACATCACGTAACTTGTCATCTTTATGTCGAATATGATAAACAATAAATTGGGGTCACTTTTAAACTAAGAAATATCTCGCTCAGGTCTAAGTTTTGGATCATAGGGAGCTAAAAGTTGTCATAAAAAAAGAAACGGTGATTCATTTTTGTAATCTTTTTCTGTCGGTGTTTATTTCAAGTTCAAAATATTGACAGTTTCGAGTCAATGTAACGTAACCCTTTCTCTTGATATTGTTCAGTTTAAGGAAACTCTAGTCTTTAGATAAGAAAGAAATATTAGTTACCGTCGCTATAGAATAGTTCATGATTTGAATAACAATTTCGGATTATAAGTTGAGAAAATTAATTTCACGAGTACAGTGCTCTGTCGATAAATTCTGCATGTTCAAATAACTCTCGTTTTTCCTAAGCGATTTACAGGGGTACATCGGGCTAGAATATTTTTTTTTTAATCGAAATAGCGTATAAAATAATGAATACTTATGCAAACGTCATACCCTTCTATATCTCTTAGCTCCGTGTCATTCCTCTATTGGGCACGTATAGTATCCCCTTTTTCAAGAGCCCGCCAGGGATACACAGTCTACGCCCTACACAGAAAAAAATGTGTTAGGAAATTGAACACAATCCCTGAACATCTTCATGCAACACTCTCCTATACATGTTCAAAAATGAGAACATGTTCAAATAGAAATCTGTTCTTTTTTCTAATGCATTCAAGCCATTTTGTGTTTGATTTTGAACGTGTTTTTATTTAAGTGCTCTGCCTCTGAACATGTTAATTATGCAGAAAATGTGTTCAGGAGCTGAACACAATCCCTGAACACCTTCATGCGACTCTTTCTACTATACATGTTCAAAAATGAGCACATGTTCAAGTGAAAATATGTTCACTTTCTAATGTGTTCAAGACGATTTTTGTTTCGGTTTTGAACGTCTTTTACGTGTTAAGCATACACTCTAAGAAAATGGGGCGCGTTTTAACACCTTTAAAAGTAGTTAGGGGCCAAATTTGACATCATTACAGGTGTTCATTTACACCCCTGAAAGGGTTTAATAACACTTATGGAGCAATTGGTGCTATAAAATGGTGCAACAGAGGTGCAGTTTAACACCTTTTTAACTCTTATATCGAACTAAAACTTAATTTTTACTCTCACATGAGTGTTGTGCAATTCTTTAAAGGGTGCGGCATAGCACCTTTCAGAGTGTCGCATAACACCTTTCAGAGTGTCGCATAACACCTTTCAAAGTGTCGCATATCACCTTTCAGAGTGTCTCATAACACCTTAAAGAGTGGGTGATTTATTAGCAATCAGTGCTATATTCACAGCAAGGTTCCACTTTGAGTTAAATTAAGAGGAAAGTTCTTACATGCAGAACTATACCGCTTTAAGCAATGCTTGCAGGGCCGGATTAAGAGGGGGGCGAGGGGGCACTGGCCCCCGGGCGCAAGTCTTGTTGGGGGCGCATAGAGTTAAACTATTCCCTCTTAGGGACATTTGCTGTTCTGTTTTTTCCGACTAAAGGGGGCGGCCCCCGGTGCAAAATTGCTTAATCCGGCCCTGAATGCTAGTTCTAGCATTCAGTGTGAAACTGCATAAAAGTTGGTAATTTTTACCGACTTAATAGCCTCTGAAAAAGGCAGAAAGTTTTTAATTACTATAATTTCATCGGGTATTAAGTTGGTTTTGGAGGCCATAATATCCAAGCAGTAGATATAAACGTTCTTGTTAAATTTAATTATCTCTTTTCACTAAGAATTTTTCGAGCACCAGAAACGCGTTTGACCTAATCTACTCTACAATATTTAAAAAAAATTTCATTTTCTACTCTAATGATTCTCAAAATAAAGATAAGACATGTCACAAAAGTTGGCGTCTGTAGTCGCCCTACTAACATAGTCTAGTTTTTTTGTGTCGCACAATACTTTTAACAGTATCGCTTAACACTTTCAAGAGTGCAGTAGCGTTGCTAGGGTTTGAAATTTGGGGGGTGGGGGGGTTTAAGTTTATTATTCGTATATTAAAGATTTACAAACTTTTATTAATAAAGAGTACGGAACCGATCAGTTAGTGACTATGAGACAATTGTGGATGAAAGAATTTCACTCGTCTTTTATAAGTTCAGTTTCCGTTTGCTTTTAGTCCCCACTACTGTTTGATATTGAAATTCATCTCTACAAAGATGAAACTGAACGAAATTATCATAATAATTTTTTACACTATATTGCTACAAAATTTTAGGGGATACGAGCAATTTTTTAGTAGAATTTACGGATTATTTTAAGGGGGCTAACTTTGAAATTTTAGGGGCGCTAAAGCCCCCAAAAAGACTTAGCGACCCCACTGCAAGAGTGTCGCATGACGCTTTTAAGAGTGTCACCTAACACGTTTCAGAGTGTCGCCTAACACGTTTAGCAGTGTTTTACAAAAGTACAATACCCTCTGATTCCGAATTTCTTTGTTAATTTTATTTAAAGGATAAAAATATATTCTTTCATGAATATCATCTTTAAAACATGCTTAACAATCAAGTTTTTCAATAATTTTTTACTGTTTGTATTGACTTTAATATTAAAACATTAATGAAAATGAAAGACCTTATTTAAGAAACCCGCAGTACTATAATTTTCCATTTTTAATTTCAAAACGGTTTTAAAAAGTTTTATTTTACACCGAATTTACAACTTAAATTGGCCCCACAAAAACTCAAGGTAATAAAACTCTCTTTGGGTGTTTTTAAGGTGTAAAAAAAGTGTTTTCTTAAATTACACTTCCCTTTCTTAGAGTGTACGAACATGTTAAGTACAGTGCCGCAATTAAAAACTTTCTCTCTCGCGACGTCTTGTTTCAACAAAAAGCCGCAAATTATTGATCTGATACAATTGATAAAAAAAACTTATCGTATATTGTTGTTTTAATAAAGATTTGCGGCTTATTGTTGAAACAAGACGTCGCGAGAAAAAAAGGTTTTAATTGCGGCGACTGTACCTCTCTCATTCTAGAGTCCAAGAGAGATATGTACGAGAATTTCTTACTTGTAATTAATAATTAATAGGTATTACTGTACTGAGGTTTAAGTTATTTTGCTAGTAAAAGGACTATTAAGTATTGAAATATATTTTTGTCTTGTAATAGTTACTTAAAACTTACCCACAAAAAGGATTACACCTTTAATATTCTGAAGGGCCAAGGCTTAAAAATCCTGCCCAAAACTTATGTGCTGTTACTTTCGGGATCGGTTTTCTTATTAGCACATTAGCAGCAGTAAAGGTTGCAGACGAATTTTAGAGAATATTAAAATTTCCCAAACATAAGTAAATGCAATTGCAAAAATGCTTTGTCAGAGAGTTCGTCTCATCGTCTGCGCTTTGCCAAGAAACGTTTTCAAGGCGTATAGTTAAATTAAATTCGCATTCCAAATATTTATTATTTAAAAATATGCTTACCAGTCTGGTGATTATTTTAGAGGGGTCTAAGTTTGAAATTTGGGGGGGGGGGAATAGGGGGCTTTGCCCCCCCCCCGAAAAAAAGGCCTAGCGACGCCACTGAATCATTGAATTGTATAATTACTTCAAGTTTAAATTCATTCCTGGGCGACAAAGAAAAACCATGGATATAAAGAATGCGCGTGAGGAAATAGGTTTTCACGCTATATGATAAGCAACTTCCTATCTCCGACGGGACCTTATTCGGTGTATACTCTGTTCCAGCTTTAGTCGTCAGCACGCACAAAGCTACGTTACATAGAGATCTAGCTTAGAGTGTGCTGAGAACCAAAGCTGGAACAGAGTATATATCGAATAAGCTTCGACGAAGTACGCCTTCAACTACAAGGTTTACAGAACATGAAAACAAATGATCGCGTTCGCTGTTCCTAAATTTTTAATGCGTTCATTGTGAAAGTGTTAAGATTTTGTGTTCAACTGTTACAATTTTTCCAAATAGAAACAAAAATTAGAAGTTGAACGCCAAAATTAAGCGAAGTGTTCAATAAATTACACTTTTTCATCACTTAAACATATCAAGAAACCAAAATCTGATTTTTGAACACAAAAATGTGTTCAAATCATTAACACACTTTTTTCTGTGTATTTACCGCCACTAGTCTATAGGGGTTGTCCCAATATTTCGCAGGAAAACCTAAAATGGCAGCCAAAAGGTAACAAAAATGTCCCGAAGAGCAACGCCGGGTCCCATTAATGCTAGTTGATTATAAAACTGATGGTATAAGTTTCCTTAATTTTTTTTCAAAACTTGTACGTGTGAAGCCTTATTTGAAAGCTAAGGTTGAACAGTTCCAAAAAAGATGTCGTAAAATATTTCAGTAAGTACATGTGTAGTTACCCTTTCAATTGTCCATACCACTCATGAGTACCACATTCTCCTAAACCACCTCTTCTATAGTACTTTTCTATGCTTTGGAATAGACCATTTCGGAAATTACTTGCGGAGAAACCAACACACCACAGGGACGAGGTCGCCATAGATGTATTCTCCCTGGCACCAAAGAGCAACGCCAGACGCAGCCCGAGCTCACTACACGGGTGAGGATAGCCAACTCGCACTGCCTCTATCGGTGCTTCTTGGCGCGAGGGTGAAAACCGCAATGGCGGCATCGCCCCTGTGCTTTGATTTCTCTGCATGTATTTTCCGAAATGGTCTATTTATCTTATCCATGATCAACGACTATACCTTTTTTTCGCTCCAAAATCTGGGCTGATTTAGTGATAGCAACTATCCTTTCAAAAATAGGCTACTTTTGGCCCATTTTACCTATAGGTTGGATATGATTTATTGGCCCTCAAGAATGTTTCTAGATTCCTAGTCTAGGACGGAGACTTGAAAGACGCTTGCGGGGACACAGTTTACATTGTTTGCCATACGGATTTGGAGGGTCAAGGTAAAGTCCAGAAAGAGTGGTATGGACAATGACGTCATTACATGGTAGTTCTATCTACCCATATAGAGTGATTTTTTTTTTGGAAACGTTCGAAATACATCCAAGGATTAAACACACCTAGTCCCTGGATACGAAATACAAGTTTCTTTCGAACAAACTGTACAACGACTGTCAGAGCCAATAGTACTTGGAAATACAAAAAAAAGCGTTGAAAAACAATCTTTCTATTGTACAATTTTGTAGGGAAAACTAATGGCAAAAATATAGATATAAAATTCCACTCCAGTCGTTTAAATACTCTTTGGTAAAACCATCTTAACTCTTTGGGGGGTTTCTTGAATGGGTTTTTGATGGTGGGGCGTAAGCATGACAAGCGCGTATATCCCGACCGAGGGGCTAGTCATTCGCCAAAATTTTGCACACCTGATTACTGATTTCTGAATTTTTACGTGAATTCCGATGATTACTGAACGAATTCCTTGATTTCTGTGATTACGATTATTTTCGGTGATTTCCATAATCTTTACACTGATTCCAGTTATTGCCGCTGATTACTTGCGATTTGAATTCCAATGAATTCTGGTGATTGTTTGGTGAATGCCGTGATTACCACTGAATTCTTCTTGAATTTCGATGACTGCAGTGATTATTTCTATTTCAACTGACTATGATTTTTATTTTGGATTTTCGAATTCCTCGATTGATTATGCGTGATTATTTCACGAAATGTGTGATTACTGAGGTGATTGCAAAAGATTACTAGTAAATCATGTGATTATTTCTGATTTTCTCAAAATTTCATGTGATATCCAGTGATTATCGGAGATTTCTGATTACCTTTGAATACCCGCAAGAATTATTTTAATCACTGAGGATTTTCTAAGAATACTAGAAATGAAGTAATCGATTTCTGCTGTTTTGTACACCTGATTATTCAAGTGACTAACACCTCGATTCCGACAGAAAGGTGAAGGAGAGTCCAAACAATTAGCCATCACCTGGGAACCACGTGGACTATACTTTCTACCCTGGCTTCTTCTCTTGCGAGGTGGGCTGGGGCAAACCCCAGGAGACAAATAGTGGGGTCGCATATTTGGGAAAAATTTGTTAAGAGTAGGACATTTTTGCAGAAGTGTGGCGAGTGTTTAGAGCTCATTTTGCATTTTTGCTTTCGAGGCAACCGGTAACTTGTCTTCAAGCGAGAAGTAAATGCCGGGTCTCGCCATGCTTCAATGTAAATTATGAGTGCTGTATTTAGGATTATTTTTAATTAAATGTTTTTATAAATTAATTTATTAGTCGTCGTATAGTTTCAGGCGTGTCAATTGTTTCGATTTTACAACTGTATTTATTATATAATTAACGTGTAGTGGTGCATTTTACGAAAATTGTGAACTATAACTTATCTCAAGAATAATCAATTCAACCAATCTCCAGTTGTGACCACCTATCCAGCCTGATTATTTTTCTAATGTACTATATTTCTAGGTAAGCCGAAAAGACATATTTTACGCATGTCCTTATAATATTGCATCTACATGATAAATTCTTATCATACTTTACGTACATGATAAATTATTATCATACTTAACATTCGTGAAAAATTCTAGACCCGTGATTTAGGGTATTATACCCAAAACGTAAATATTTTACATTACAAAATAACCATTAGCGACTTCCGTTTTACGCCTTTAAGGCCTATAAATTATTTAAAACATTCGTTAAGCCTTTTTTAAAATTTTAAAATTCGCGCGCTAGTTGCTACTTGCTAGAGGGTTTATCACGTGTTTTTTAAGCCTTGGCTTCATTTTTGAATTTCGCGCGGTTCCAAAAATTCTAGAGCCGGTTTTACAACGTGCAAATTTTCAGACACGTGGTCTAGATACTAGAGTTGTATGTTTTACATCAAAATATGACCTTTCAAATTCTGCAGTTTATAGAAATATTTTTGCTCTAAAATATATTTTCCCACGTTTTAATGAATTAGTATTCTTTTTACATTGTAACGATTGCAGATGAGATAGGTGTTGTAGAATGTAGGATCGTTAAAACTTTTCCGAGCTTTTCATAAACTACCCACACGACGTCACATGTAATCTTGACCCTTGACCTAATTTTATCCCGTGAGGATTTTAGATTATACCGATGTTAAAAAACCTAGCTACCATTGTTTTTTTTCTTCTTACTTTTGTGACCCTTAATTTGCTTATACTAGTTATCAAATAACGACGTCAAACGTTTTAAAGACGAACAATTAATTAAATAATAGACCAATTCGAAAAGTACATACAGCCAAGCTATCTTGCACAGGGCTCACCCACTATCCCTTCATTTCACTTCATGATTCATGTGTAGGTTTACCCAAGTACCTGGAAAGGGTCGTGTATAGACCATTCCATTAATTCCTACGGAAGAGGAAGGACAGGTTAGGTTATTTCCATCGCGGAGTTTTTCTCTAAATGTATTTTTTGAATTGGTTTATTCTGGTTTTTTTAATGCATAACTTTATACATATATATTTCCAATCTTGTTATCGGTGGTCAAACTTGTTAAACGGGGCATCCTCCAACAGAAAAGATAAGGGAAGGAATTAAAATCTCCGAAAGTAAATCTTAAAAAATTCAAATGGGTTGGATACTTGCCATTTTAACCGCTTTTGATTTTGACCAGTGTCTCCTTTTTTATCAAGACCCGTTCATGGTTTTTCTTTTTGGTTCTGAAAAGTGAAATTTTAGTTCGCTCCTATTTTCAGCTAGAGGCGCCGTTTATCGGACTTTTTTAGGCGCAAATTCTCTCGATATTACGTCACTTTTAAAATTCCATCCACCATCGATGGGCGCGTAATTCAAATTGTGCAGGAATCTGTTGATAAACAGCGCCATCTTGGTTAAAAGTAAGGCAATCCTATATAACCTAGTCTTCCGCTTCCTCTAAAGGTAGCACCATGCACCGGCCTTGATAGATAAATGAGGCAGTGCTTTGAGTTTAAGATGAAAATAAAAAGATGAAAAATATCAGGGGATTTTGGAATTTGAGGGAAAATTCTTAAAATTTTTCGGAAAATTATTATTTGTTAAATTCCTATTAATGGACGAAATAAGATTTATTATACAGTTGAGTTGGATTATAAAGAACCCCCTTGAATGTAAAATGACACACCCGGTAATGTTTTCACCAAATATTAAGTAAAGTTAGGCTTGGAAATTTCGTACAAATTCTGAAGGGTTGAAAGCGGTTGAAAGCAATTGGGAAGCAGCAGAATGGCTAAGCTTGAAGAAGGCTTATCCCTTTCACATCTACATGGTGGAGAATTTTACTATGTAGAAGACTAGTGGGGGGAGTAAAGCTGATTGGGCAAGAAGGGGTGTGGCGTAGGGGTTTTCCCTCTTCGATGTAACTAAGATGGTAAAACATTGCCTTCCATCTCGCTTTTTCGGCGCCTGCGCTCTAGGCGCTTTGGGTCCAGAGAGTGCGCGGCTATGGGTCCACCCCCTTGTGTGTCTCCATACTGAGGGTTCCCCCATCGAAGAGGTTTGTACATAGTTTACAGGCATAGATGATTCCTACCATTAACACAAGGAGACCAGGCGACTTAGAGTGCAAAATGGTCTGCTATTTTACACTCTAAGTCGCCTGGTCTCCTTGTGCTAATGGTAGGAATCCTCCATGCCTGTAAACTATGTATTGATTTGTGATACAAGTGTAACCGCTAACTACTTCGAAACTTGACTAGTGTCCGACCCTTTTTTATAATCTTCCTTTTTACGCCAGGGTGGCAAACTTCCGAGTATTTAGAACAAGGCCGTCTAGTTCAGGATGGATTCACGAATCAGTATCATCACAATAGTTTTAATTTCTACGCTGGTTTTTTTTTATATTTTATTATTGATGGTTAATATGGAATTCCTCAGGGTAGGCCGGAAAGGTATTCCAGCTTTATTACAAATTTTATTACACCCATCTTGTCCGATTCTAGATTCTTCTTCTTTGAATGGTCTTTTAGAGGAAGTAATGAAGTTTATGAAGGTTACCAGCACCTTTATTTGTACATAGTTTACAGACTAGGAGGATTCATACCATTTACACAAGGAAGCCCAGCTTTAGACTCACCTAGTGAGTCAGGCCTCCTTGTGTAACACCTGAAGCCTGGCCTCCATGTGTAAATGGTATGAATCCTCCTAGTCTGTAAACTATGTATACAGCTTGTTTTCCAAAAAGATGGATAGGACCGAACGACATACAGTGCGTTCTATGGGTGATTTTGAGTCAAGAATGTTCGATGACATTTTGCCCTGAGGGACACCGTTTTCAAGTTTTGATTATCTTGAGTGTTTTACGGATGACCCCATAATTTAAGTAAGAAACAGAAAGACTACTAATTAACTAATTAAATTAAGGGGTCATAGGTAAAAGACTTTAATCATAACTTGTAAACGGTGCTTTACTTGGCGCAAAATTTCATAGAACATTTTCGACACAAAATCGCTCGTAGAAACCACCTTTTTTGGAACAAACACCCCTTGTAGATATTTGTTATATGGATAGTTTTCCGGCTAGGAGGATTGATACTATTTACACCAGGAAGCCAGGCTACTTGGCGCACAAAGAGCAATACCAAGTAGCATTGACTCCTGTTGTAAATGGTGTCAATCCTCCTTTTCTGAAAAATTTTTATACTTAGGATAGAGCGGGAAATTATCAGTATTTCGGTCCCATCAAGTCATAATCTGCCACTAATTTATTTACTCCATTTAAACAGATTTTATTTAATCATTGCTTTAAAGTGAGGGTGAAAGAGAAAGCAACTGGTTTTGATTCTCTATATACTGCAAAAAGTGCTTTAATTACTTGTTCTTGAAGCAAATTTGTCGAAAATATTGGTCCATCTCACCTTGAAATGTCAAAATGTTGGAAGATAAAATGGAGGGATACTAAATACTGAATTGCGGTAGTAAAAACGCACATTCTGAATTATCCGAGTTTAGCCTTGGATCAATACCCTTTGTGTTTAAATGGGCGGTAATATGGTTGTCACTCAAAATAAAGAGGAACCTAGCTTAGGAATTTTTAGCCTAGCACGGTGCGCTGTGCAAACTAAAAATAGTCAAATTCCTAGAAATGAAGGGTCAGGGACGGGTCCAGAATTATAGAAACTAAATTTAGACTGAGGATTGCGCCACGTTGACGAAACTTTCTCCAGTTTGAACCAATGTTCCCTATTGATAAGCCCTTCTCTTTTCACGTTGTTCCTTCCATGGAGGGAAGGGTCTTGGGACCACACGGTCTGAGTTTCTTCCATTGTTGACACTTAATGACGTTTCGGACCCGGCTTCTGTATGTACATTTTATCTAGCGTTCTATCTCAGAATGTTTCTCATATTGTGTTTAGTGACGTCAATGCTCGCGCCAATAACCCCAGGCTATGAATGTACTATTATCATGACGTCATTTGTTGGGAGTATTGGGAGCTAGTTTGTAACGCCGTGAACAAGACGTTTTCGCGCCAAAATGTGGGTGGGATGTATGAAGATAAGATTGGTGGTACGATGCTTTCAGATGTGCAAGAGCCAATAACTGCAGGCTTTGAATTTACCGAATACTACCGATATATTGACGTCATTTGTTGGATATATCGTTCAAAAGAAAGTAGCTTTGGTGCCAAAATCTGGGCTGAGGTAGAAAGGTTGTTGGGGTACGCTGCTTTGACCAGATCAGTTGTTAGCGAGGGGTAGGACGTTTAGGAAAAAGTGTACGGGATTTCGAAATCCAATTTGATTTCTTCGGAATTCGTTTGATTTCGTCGGATTTCGTTTGATTTCGTCGGATTTCGTTTGATTTCGTCGGATTTCGTTTGATTTCGTCGGATTTCTTTTGATTTCATCGGATTTTGTTTGATTTCAGAATTCGATAAAATCCAATGGATTTCATCGAATTTTGAGATTTTTCCCGTGATTCCGTCAGATTTTGCTATTTTTACCGTGATTTCGACGGATTTTGCGATATTTCCCTTGATTTCGTTGGATTTTGAGGTTTTTCGCGTGATTTCCTCGGATTTTGAGATTTTTCCCCGTGATTTCGTCGGATTTTGTGATTTCTTTTGATTTTGGATTTCGTGAATTTTGTAATGGATTTCACGATTTCTTTACTGATTTTGTGATTTCGCTTCTGATTTCGTGATTTCTATGTTGATTTCGTGATTTCTTTGTTGATTTTGTGATTTTTTTTTACTGA
Organism: Phalangium opilio; assembly: GCF_054372755.1. Classification (NCBI taxonomy): domain Eukaryota; kingdom Metazoa; phylum Arthropoda; class Arachnida; order Opiliones; family Phalangiidae; genus Phalangium; species Phalangium opilio. Next base: position 6,771,859 of record NW_028324226.1, read on the forward strand.
TTTTATGATTTCTTTACTGATTTTGTGATTTCGTTGCTGATTTCGGATTTTTTATTTGATTTCGAAATCAGCATTGATTTCGGATTTCTTGAATTGGATTTCACGGGTAGCGTACGGGATTTCATGAATGACCGACCCCTCGGTTGTTAGTCTTGAAAATCAAATATAACCATAAATGTGTCAATTAGTGGATAACCTCACGGAAAGCACTCATTAGCGAACCTAAAATATGACAATTAGCCCGCACTTACAAACATCTTAGTAACAAAATAAATTTAGGAATAAATTAATTCAAACATCCATTTACTACGAGGTTTACCCTCGGGTCCAACTCTCTCCATCGTTTGACATTGTAAAATATTGTTTAAGCATTATCTCGAGACTTCTTCGTCTATATATTCTATAATGTTACGAAGATGTTATGGAATCCACGGTGATATGTCAGTAATGACAGTTGGGAACTTGAGAGATCATTTTTATCTTCAAAAACAATTGACGTATGATGATGTCAGTACCTTTTTAACTCTTTACATTTGTTTAAAACTGGCATTTATTTTTTTTTTACAGGGACAAAACCCTTTCTCTCTCTTTTACTTTAGAAACAGGGAACAATCTATCAATTTCTGAAAATTTTAATGGTTATCATTAGTTTTAAAAGATGGGTTTCGGGTTAAGCACCCCTCCTCCAAATAAATGTTTTTAACGTTTGAAAAATTATTCTCACGCTTATGGCATTTTACGTGACGTCGTGGGTAGAGTATTTAAATTCAAGTCTTTTTTAACCCTTTACTAATACTTAGTCATACATAATCTCAGTAATTTTCTACCTTAAAGATGCCATACATTCGAGGGGTCGGTCATTCATGAAATCGCGTACGCTACCCGTGAAATCCGAAATCAAGGCTGATTTCGAAATCAAATAAAAAATCCGAAATCAGCAACGAAATCATAAAATCAGTAAAGAAATCACAAAATCAGTAAAAAAAATCACAAAATCAACAAAGAAATCACGAAATCAGAAGCAAAATCACAAAATCCGTAAAGAAATCGTGAAATCCATTACAAGATTCACGAAATCCTAAATCAAAAGAAATCACGAAATCATGGGGAAAATCTCAAAATCCGAGGAAATCACGCGAAAAACCTCAAAACTCAAAGAAATCAAGGGAAATATCGCAAAATCCGACGAAATCACGCGAAAAATCTCAAAATTCGATGAAGTTGAAATCCATTGGATTTTATCGAATTCTGAAATCAAACAAAATCCGACGAAATCAAACGAAATCCGACGAAATCAAACGAAATCCGATGAAATGAAACGAAATCCGAAGAAATCAAACGAAATCCGATGAAATCAAACGAAATCCGATGAAATCAAACGAAATCCGATGAAATCAAACGAAATCCGAAGAAATCAAATTGGATTTCGAAATCCCGTACTCTTTTTCCCAAACGTCCGACCCCTCGCATACATTAGTTAAACGGGGTAACATAAATTTTTCTTAAAATTGTTAATATTTGTCAGCTCTATTAACCTTTTAATGCCCTCTATCTTAAAAATCCTCAAAATGAGGATCTTTATACTGTATATCAACCAATCTTCAGTCTGATTAACGATAGGCCAAACCCGGGTTTTTGTTATAAATTAGTTAAGTGGCACGATATTCTTTTACATAATTTGAAATTATACTTTTGGGGGAATAGTTATGCTTTTGAACTCCGCGTCTGTCAGGTGATCTTGCTATTTTTTAGTTACGTAGTATCAGCATGAATTTATTTATTAACATGAATATATATGTGTATCATTAGCCTTTCTATCATGTTATTCAGGGATGGGAGGGACCTTTCTATTACATACGCGTTTAACGTCATCGCGGTAGCCAATCAAAATCGAGACACCTGGAAGTTCGAACAGCAGACGACCAGTTTAACAAAATTGTATGAGGGATACAATTTTCGGTTAGGTTCACCAAAGTGCGTCAACTGAATATTAAAAGTGATCGCCGATACGTGAATAAATATCTCAACACGATGTCCGAAAGTGATATTGATCTTTTAAAGGAAATTATAATAAGTGCCTGCAATAGTTTTTCCTAATCTGAAACTGAAAACTGTTGGTAAAGTGCTAAGCCTTGGCCATTATGAAAATTAATGTAACGGTTGAAAGTAAACTACTAACATTTTAAATCGTGAGAATTGATGATGCTGGTTTTTCCCTGCTGTTGGAGTTAAATTAATTCGGTAGTTGATCAATTTACAAGCATAATTAGCCTTCCGCGTGACAAGAGCTTTAGCTTTAAAAACAAACCGACAGAAATCCTCTGACGTCACTCAAACTAAGCCCCTCCCATCCCTGAATATGTAGTTCAACTAGTCAATGCAGATATATATTCATGTTAATAAATAAATTCATGGTATCAGGCATATATTTAATTCTAGAAGCAGGAATAGGGAGTAATCTGTGCGCTTGTCAAAGTCCCGGACCCCCTTCCTCGGGATGGAGGGGTTTGAAAGAAGAGGCGGGTCATAGCGACAGAGGTAAAAAGGAATTACGTAATTTTCGCCGTCCCCATCAGCAACGTCATCAAAACGTAGTTTTAGGTGTATGATAATTTAAACTTTAGTGGGCTATGAGTTGGACTGGAGTATGCGCTAACCGCTCTCCATTCCTACTTCTAAAATTAAATCTATCCCTGGCAAGATGGTATAGATGTTTCTGATAAATCTGCCATAAATTAAGGGGGATGGATTTTCTTTGGACGATTTTGAGTTGAACATGTAACTTCCATGAAATTTTGCTGTTCGGGCCACTGTTTTAAAGTTAAGATTGGAGTATTTTACGGATGACCCCTTAAATTTAATTAAGAATCTGAAAGACAATGATTTATAATTTAATTAAGGGGTCATCTCTAAAATACTCAAATCATAACTCGTAAACACTGACCCGGCCGGCAAAATGTCAGAGAACAATTTCGACTCAAAATCGCCTAAAGAACATCCCCTTAATTTATGGCAGACATCCAAGACAAGAGGCAACGGCAGATGGAGCTAAAGTTCACTACATGTGGGAGGCTCCCTCTAGCTGTGGTTCTTGGCGCGAGGAAATAACCAAACAAGGCGACCATTTCTCATGTGGTCCTTGTTTCTCTGTTGGATTTAGTGGATAGGTCTAATAGTGTGATTCAATTCAGTTTAGGAAAGAATGTAGTTATAGTTGTGGGACTACTTGTTTTCCTTTTTAATCTTATAGGGGGTGTGCATATTTTAATTTTTCTCTTCTTCTTCAGGAGTTATGTAAGTCACCATTATAACAAAAGCGTTGATTTCATTCTATTCACGATCACATTGTTATAATCTTTCATGTTATTAATGAAATTTCCAAAATGACAAATTATAAGTTAAAGAATAGAAATAGTATAAGCGTCTGATTTCTGTCTACAGCCCAGTTTTCCCATAGAGAGTTTAAAATGAAATTGAATAATTAAGTCTAACGATTAATCTTGCCTGATACAGAGCCAGGCTGACGGGGTCCCAGTGTAATGTCTATACACATAGAACGCCGTCGTTTGGCCCAGCTGTACACTCTGAAAAGTATATATTGGATATTAGTTAATTATATTCACGCCCTTTTGAGGCCAGTACAGTTTTTTTCTGGTTCGCAAGTAATTAGTGATACCGCGGAGGGTTCCTTAATTAAATCAGGTATTTGATTTAGGATTAGAGCGAGGGTAAAGTTTACAAAAGGGTACCCCATAAGGATGGATGTTAATGATTTAAAGATGATGTTGGTGTTTCTCGCAAAAACATCAGGATTGTTACGTTTGTAGCCCTGGTTTGAATATGAATATGGGAAATAGGGAAGACCTGGAAATACTAGGGAAATTGCTTTATAGCAATAATATTAGGGAAACCTTTTTTAAAAAAAACCATGGAAAACATAATGGGAAAATCTTAACTATTTTTGAAAAATCAGGGTAAAATCTTGATTATTTTTGGAAAAATCATGGGAACTTATTTTTTTAAACAATTTTGGAAAATCGTGAAAAAGGCTTAATCATTTTTGAATCTCAGGGAAAAGTCTTAATTATTTTTGAATCTCAGGGAAAAGTCTTAATTATTTTTGAATCTCAGGGAAAAGTCTTAATTATTTTTGAATCTCAGGGAAAAGTCTTAATTATTTTTGAATCTCAGGGAAAAGTCTTAATTATATTTGAAAAATCAAGGGAAAAAATCTTTACACGAAATAAACTTTGGTAGAACCCATCACCCAGTTTATAGCGCAGGAAAAAGGATAGACAGTTATTTGAGAAATGGGTAGAGAAAGGCACATTTCTTTGGCTCCTGAATTCAATTGCCAACCCCGCTATTTCAATGTAAAATGACACGTACGGGAAAATTTATTTATTTGGTACATTAAACCTTGAAATATGTAATTTTTACGTAAACCAATCTTTTTTAAAAACGACCTTTAAAACTTTATGAATGATCCCTTTTCAATTAATGCATTTTACTGTTGGTAATATTATCTAGATGGCGCTAGCTCCTTGGTCTTTCAAAATAATTTCAGGATATTTCTTCAGTTTTTCTTCCTTTTTCTCAAATTTTTTTTCCAAACAAATTTTGCCCGTGTCGCGCATGGCATGATCGCATTCCAGAGTAGAGGGTAATTAAATATAATTTGGAGGTCTCTTCGCTAGCTTAGACTTCCTTCCCACAGTTAAAATTGCTAAATAAAATATAAATTACCGTTAAAATTGTCTCCACCGTCGCTAATGTCCTTTTAAATTAGGGAAAAGTGAACTTCCCGTAATTTTCGCGTCTAGGAATCGAAACTAGGTCATGCTCTCTTAACTTTCTTTTACCACACTTTCTTAATAGAGTAATGACACCTCGTGTTAGCTACCCGTAGAACATAATGTAGTCAAAGGTGTAGAATGTGCCATTTCTTGACTTTAACCACTGTGTTTGTAACTTAACGGAAAATTCAAGTACAAGGAGGTAGAAATAAACACCTTAATTAACGCTGCCAATAACGAAAGTTTATACATTTTTAATACTTGGGTGAGGGGATGAATTAATAGGGGGATTGAAATTGAAAATACCATTCGTATTTATGCTGGCAAAGAATATTAAATCGTAAAGGCGTTTTTATTTTTAAATACTTAATGCAAACGGTGACATTAGTTACGCTTTTAATTAAGTCTATTCCAAGGTGGGTCCACCTGTACTTGTGTTGTCATATACTGACATTAAAGGGAGGGTAAAATGTAATTAATCAATTGATTTTTTTATCTATTCTTCCACTAATTACAAGACAAATCTGCGTAGTGTTTTGAATCATCCAGGAAATACCTCTGAATGATTTTATAATTCAAATTAGGTTCAGATTTCTTAGCCCCTCCGACCAATCGCGTAGCGCCTTGCCTTCTTCTTAACAATATTCCCGTGGGGCGCTTCGCGTGGATTGAAATTTAGCGCGAGATTTCATAAAATTTGCACGTGATGTGTCCACAATCATGTAGAGCGTGATATAGAGCGTGCTACGCTAATTTTGTTAACAAGAAGGCATAGCGTTACGCGATTGGTTGGAGGTGCTAATTTCAAATTATCTATGAAATCTCGTACTAATTTGAATTTTAAAATCATTCAGAGGTATTTCTTGGATGTTTCACTATGCAGATTGTGACGTAAAGTTAATCTCAAGCCCGGCCCACAAAACCCGCATAGAAATTAACATGGGATATATGGGTGCTCAATTTTTCCTAGTAGCTATATGCATTCCTCTCTATAATCGCAGTTTATAGACGACACCAGTAATTAAAAAATTTACATGTTTCATTTCACCCTCCTTTTAACATGGTCCCCAACTTGGAGACCATATAAAACGTCAAATTATTTTTCTCACATTAGGCTATAGCTATCGATATTTTAATATTAATAATAGTTTGTAAACCTGTCGATGTCGCATTAGCCTTGATACGACCTTGTTGCTATTTTTTTTCCTGCTCAAATTCTTATCTCCAATTAAATCTCACTTTTTATTATAATTATACCATTACTAAGTTCTACTCTGCATATTTTAAAAACCATGTTTGAATAATTTTGAAATTTCTCAAACATTTTTCAAGTTAAAACATCGTATATTAAATTAAATTAATTGCGTAATTAAATTACATATTCCACATAAAATCTAGAGAAGAAGTACTACGTAATATATTATGATTTATATAGCGTCTGAGTTACCACGCCCATTGAGTGAAATTTTGCTTTAATTTTATTTAAATTTTAATTGTTAAAGGTTATTTCATCCGCTTGTTAGGTATAATTAGGCATTTGTTAATGAGGGCTTTACTCTTACGTATTCCGTTGATTACATATTTTATCCCCCGCACGCTTTCTGATTATTTACCATTGTGACTAACCATTATCTCTAGCCGAAAAGGAAAGCCCCAAAAATTTACCTGTTACCATGTACAGGGTTCGTAAACGACCTGGATGAGTCAGAGAAATTGAAATTGGGCCTGAAAGGTCAGGGAAAAATATTTTGAGGGATATTTAAAGTCCGGATTACATTATCAGGGTGACCATAAAATGTGTTGTCTGAGATTTGACCAGAGATCCAAATTCGCGTAATAGTTTGTTTGTATTTATAACAATAACAACTCTTGATTTACAAAAATTATTCGAGTGAATTTAGTCATAGGCATTGTACGAGGGAGCCTTTGACCTCAATTATCTCAACGCATAGATTGGGTTTCATTACGAGACACACTTTCATAAAGTATTTAATTACAAGCAGAAGTAAGAAATACGGAAATCAGTGAAGTGATTTGCTTTATAAGAGAAATAGAATTTACCCGACCCAGCACTTTTAAGTATCTTCATTTGATAATTTTTACTTACTTTTGTTTCACTATTTTTAAAATAATTAGTAGTTTTTAGTTTAAAATAATTAGTCATTCTTAGTTACGTTTGGTCCACTATTTTTAAAATTTTTTCATAATTAGTCATTTTTAGTTACTTTTGTTTCACTATTTCTAAAATATTTAGTCACTTTTAGTTACTTTTGCTTCACTATTTCTAAGATAATTAGTCATTTTTAGTTACTTTTGGTTCCCTATTTTTTAAAGAATTAGTAATTTTTAGTTACTTTTAGATCACTTTTTTTAAAATAGTAATTTTTAGTTACTTTTGGTTCACTATTTTTAAAATTGTAATTTTTTCACTTACTAGTATACTATTATCAGGTATACGTATTATCCTATAATTTCGACAATTTTATACAATAATTAGTTTAAAAATTTAAATGTTTGCCATGTAAGTTATTGCAAATGATCAGGGAAATTTGTTCAATTTAGTCAGGGAATTTCATTTAAAAGATTTTGTACGAACCCTGATGTATACTTTCTCTCTTTAACCTTCCCAACAATTAATACATTTTTTAGTCATATTTTGTAACTTTTTTTCCAACACGAAAAGGGGTAAACCGCCTACACCTTTAAAGTTTTGAACTTACGGGACCCTTTTTCCCTTCAACTTGAGTAGTAGTGAGTGGCAACACCCATGCCATGCCATACCATGCCATGGTTATTCCCCTGCTGGCGATATTTCAATGCCAATATTTTTATATTTTTTGAGCCCGTATACTCGTCCGCGCCCAGATTTTTTGATTTGGATAACAATTGATTTTTAAAATGGGTTATTCGGTTGGGCCACAGCGATTGATTGCTTTGTTTCTTAGAGAGGGAGAGGAATTTGGCGATCCACACCCAAGTCTACTTTACTGTATCTCCCGGGCAATTTGTTAAAACGTCCAATTGTTAAAATATCGAAAGAGAATTAATAATTTTTTTGGTGTTGTTTAAGAAATTGAAAAGAGAAAGTTCTTTCAAACCTTCGAAGACTAAAAAAAAAATTGGGTGGTTTTCTTGAAATTCGTTTTAGCCTTGCAGGGGTTCCGTTTTTTTCTTGGACGTTTTTGAGTTCTCAATCAAAGTCTTTCGCTCTAATTTATAGTTTTTATATCGTTTGGTGGGGCTTATTAAGCAAGCACCTAACATCCCGGGGCGGCTTTATAAGATAAACCTATATTTGAAGGCTCCGTAGCGTAGGTTTTCCGATTAAAATTACCATTTTTATTATGAAGAAATGCCCAAATCATCTCGCCATTATATTATGATTAAGTTAGGGCATAAATGTATGATCTGCCATTAAGTTTATATGTCTGAATGGGATGCATAAAAGACTAGTCTGTACCCCTACTGCCTAAAATCCGTCTCACCCCAACCTGACACTACCGCCATTAAAGCCTTCCATTTAGTGTACTCCTAAAAAACTTCTCCTTGATTGCCTTGGAGGTTATCGTTCAGTAATTTTCTCCCCCAAAATGTCTGTACAAGAGCATGATCGCTTAAAAAATCACGGTAAAAACCTGGTTCTTCTTTGCCCCGGTTAAAAACATCAGTAGTGGGAAAGTACCGCATGATTCAGGCATAAAATCATAGGTTGGAGATAGCGGGGGAAAAATCCACGATAAACTAAAAATTCCCCCCAAGAGAGTCAGGCCATCTGCCACGAACTTCGTTACCGGGAAAGAAAAGTCTGTTCCACAAAGATCTAAGGATGGACACTTAAAGGGGAGTATTGGCTTATGGCTAGGATAAGAGAAAAGAGTTCGAACAGACCAGTTGCGGAAAATCATGTGAAAGTGAAAACAAGAATAGTGAATATTATTTTAGATGGAAATTCTACATTCATTATAGCATAAGAACATTGAAACAACATGAAGTTACACATTTCATAATATGACCTAGGAGGATATTAGTTGATTCTGGAGTGGTATGGTTAGGCTAATCCTTGGCTGTTTAAAAATCGCAGAGTGCTTTTCAAAGTTGGGTAACCACCTGTCAGTGAAATATTTTACTAGTTTAGTTGATCGCATGTGTAAATATTAGTTCTTGTATCTATAACAAGGTGACACCTAAAGCTTATGTACAACCAAAAAAACGCATGGGAAGGCGATATAGAATTACGACTCCAGAATGAAACGTAACTCCTCCAAGATATGAAGTAGTAGCCTTTTTTTTGCGCATTTACTGCCGCACTCTACTGACTACTAACATTATTAAAATGTTCAAAAAATGGTAAATATTTAACGGCAAAGCACGTGGTGCACGGAAAGAGACGATACAGGGGAAAACTACGTCACGTTTTCTGTCTTGTTTTGGTAACGGATTCACGGGGAGGTAACGAAACAACGGGTTTAGTCATGCTTCATATATTTTAAACTTGAAACCATTACCACAACAACTGGCTCAGTTTCAAATTACCATCATTATAATCCGAATATTAACAAATAAAACATTAGTAATTTTGGTGGTATAACGGTGTGGCTGGCTGGCGTGAATTATTACTGTAAATTACAAACTGGTTTTATTCCCCTGATATTTTATTAAAACCCAATGTTTAACGGTGAAAAAATTCCTTATTTTGCCCTTTATAATCGGTTACATCGCAAATGAAGCGTGTTAGTATATTTTATTTATTTTTTTGGCTTATAACCAAATATTCCGGAAAATTAGGTCCCCGTAAAAGTATCTTGAACTAAAGTATATGTAAAAGAGGATTATGGGGTAGTTTTTACATTCTCAAAAACTGGAAGCGTCTTGTCTTGTTCGTTTTTAAAGGTTTAAAAAAAATGGAAAACCAGTTGTCTTATCATTACGAAATTTACTAAAATATCGAAGCCCAAAGATACGCGTAATTTCAGCTTTTAATTTTTATTATAACTTGGACCGGGTTTTGATTGATGCTTTGAAGGGAAGCTGAAAAGGCTTTTTCGATTCCTGAAGTTGAAAGATTTAAAGTATTTTCGCTCAAATCTTTGCTGCTAATTTGAGTTAAAGTCATTTGATTAATTAAACACATTTAATGTAGAGGGTTTAGATCACAATAGTCTGCTACTGCAAACTTTCTCGTGACGTCACACCCTCCTATCACTTACCTCGGTTTTGGCAACCATATTGGAATTTAGTAGAGGTGTGCGGTTAACCGTTTCAATCGAATAACTCGATCGAATACCGAACCGAATAATTCGATTCGGTATTCGATAAGCCCATTTTCACTATTCGATTCGAATATCGAATACCGAACTGACTATTCGGTAAAAGTTCGACTACCATAAATTTAGGTCCTTGGCACTATAGAGAGATCCACCTTATTTAAAAAAATGTCATCCCAATTTTATTTGTCTCCCATCTAAAACTACCAGCAAGTGCATAGGAAAATTTTAAGAAATACTTGACCACCAATGAGGACAGGTATTTTGAAATTTAGGAGCTTCTAAATGTTCTTCTCCTTGCTTTGTATTGACTATTGGCGAATATTAGGGTTACTATCCGATTAACCGCGAATAGTTGGCCTAGTATTCGCGAATATTAGGGTTAAATATTCGCGGTTACTAGGCTTAACTATTCGCGATTAATCGGGAAGGAAAAAAATTACCAAGGCCCAACTATTCGGTATTCGATTTGGAATAATCTATTCGATTCGGTATTTGATAAGGAAAAGTTTTTGGTATTCGATAACCGGTTCGATACCCAAAAAGTGGTATTCGCACACGCCTAGAATTTAGACTACCAATATTGACGTCACGTGCCCGTAGCTCCTCCCCTCTCAGTACCACTCTATAGTGACATATATTTTTATAATAGGGAGTGGGCGAAGGGGAGAAAATCTCCCCTTCTAAACGTCAGGCCCAGCTTAGCAAATCAGGCACATTACCCCCTCTTGCCTTCCACTCTGCATAGCTTGTCGCCATTGTGGTGGAAAAGGGAGCAGCTATCATAAGCCATACCCCTGTGGCTTCGCCCTATTATAGTTATGTTTGACCAGTGGTAAAGGTCTCTTGGCTACATACCTTTGAAGTCCCATGCTATATCTGACTGGGTGGTCGCCCATTTCCGCACAGTTTTATTTTTCACACCTTAAAAACCAATAGCCCGTTTCCGCACACTTTTTCATAACCCATTTCCGCACAGTTTGCAAAAATAAAAAATAAATAAACCTTGAACTTATGCTGCCTGCCCATTGGTCCGAAAATAGCCAAAATGTGAGGTTTTATGATTGTAATATTTTCGATGCTATTTAACTATAGATTTATTATTAATGCTCGATTTACTTATATTTTTAACAAAATCACACTTGGTTTAATGCTTACGTCTATCAATACACTTTTCTATATCGATAGTGATATTGCAATGGTCAAATCACAAGTATGCCCCTATTGTAGCATAAACTAACCTAACCTAACCCAACCGAACCTTATGTAACCAAACCGAACCTAACCAAACCAAACCAACCCTAACCAAATCTAACCCCAACGGAACCAAAACTAACACTAAACTATATATATAGTGAAATTGCAATGGTCAAATCAAAAGTTTAATAATAGCATGCCCCTATTGTAGCACAACCAAACCTAACCTAACCCCAAACGAACCGATCCTAACCTAACCTAACCTAATCAACAAGAAAATAAAAATGTTTTATTTGCAAACGGTGCGGAAATGGGTTATGGTAAAAAATGGTGAACTAAAATTTCAATGTGAAAACTGTGCGGAAATGGGCCATAAAAAGTGTGCGGAATTGGGCTATGATTCTCGAAAAATGTGCGGAAATGGGCATCCTCGTCTGACTGAAGGTGAAGTGAAGGGCTCAAAACAATGTTAAACGACCAGCTCCTCCTTCCTCACATCTCATTGGCTATTCACATACAACCGTCGATCTTTCAGAATATGCAAAGATAACTCTTTCACATTCCGGTTCGACACTCACAGGTTGCTATAGCTACGTCAAAGTCACGTGATTTGTAAGTTCAAATACATAAATGTATTTGCATGACGGTTTTTGATTCAAGCAGAAAGACCCAGAAATGACCTGTTTATGATTCCAAGTATGACTGCCTGTAGCATATTTTAGCTAGTATAATTAATAACAGTCAAATCGGTTGAATTGATCGGAAGTTATTCAGTTTGGAAGGTTTATTACATTTGCTGTCGCCATTTTCCAAGATGGCCGAGGATTATTAAGTTAATTGTACAGCGACGTAATTAATTGTTTAGACGATACGAAATCTATTAACAGTTTCAAATAATGCGAATTAAAAGCTTTGATGGAGATATGGATCTAACTTTAATGATCTGGACCATTTCTGATTATGTTCTTTTTGTCGGTCATTTTCTTACTTTCCGAAGCCGACACAATTAATTCGTCCTCCCTTTAAAAGGCATATATTAACACCCGAGATACAAATATTAAAGGTTTTTATTAAATGAGATATCCCGCATTTAAGTTAACCCTACAATTTAAGCCGTCTTATAACATCACGACATGATACATGGAGGTTCGTCTCGACTTAGATTAAAAACCCGCTATACCTATTATATTACAGCTATATACTCGACATTCGTGGTACGCTCAAAATATAATCCGTTGTATCGCCATACAAATTTAAAGTGAAATTTTGGTTTAATTTCCACCTGATAAAGGGGTAGTATCACCTCAAACCTAACACATTGCGTTTGAAGTTTCTTTTTTTTTAAAATTAAATGTTAAAAAACAATGCAGTAATTATCTTGTATCAGTTGAACACTAATCCCACCGGAAGTTCAGTTTTTTAGAGGTAGTGACTCTCAAACCGGATACTTAACATAGCCAATGGGTTAACGTGTTAGTTATACTGTGGGTTTTGGTTTTGGCCAAGGCTTACCAGTCGGAATCTTTGCGATTTTAAAAACAAGCCAAAATTCTTGCGACTCAGAACCAAGATACACAATATCCTCTGGGATCCACACACAAACGTCACAAACTACATACTCACAATTAACATACAAATATAAATTATATAACGAAGAAAATTAAAATAAAACCACTTTAATTAACACAATAAAACTTTATTTTTAATGTGTTATTAAAAGAGGTTTTATTGTGTTAATTAAAATTGTTTTATTATGTTGATTAAATAGGTTTATAGTATTAGTTAAAATGCTTTTATACTGTTAGTTAAAATGGTTTTATAGTTTTAGTTAAAATGGTTTTATAGCGCTAGTTAAAATGGTTTTATACTGTTAGTTAAAGTGGTTTTATAGTGCTAGTTAAAATGGTTTTTCAGTGTTAGTTAAAATGGTTTTTCAGTGTTAGTTAAAATGGTTTTTCAGTGTTAGTTAAAATGGTTTTATAGTGCTAGTTAAAATGGCTTTTAGTGCTAGTTAATATGGTTTTATAGTGCTAGTTAAAATGATTTTATAGTGTTAGTTAAACTAGTTTTATAGTGTTAGTTAAGGGGGTTTTATTTTAATTTTCTTCTTTATTATAAACCAAAGCGCCATTCTAATTTCCTTTATCAATTCATTATTAGTAGGTGTTTGAACGATTTCATGGTGTTAGGTTTTGCGACGCTACACCTTTAAAACGTTTTATAACAGAGAAATTTTAAAACAAACTAGTTTAATACGGGATGATCGTGTTTTTTTATTTTATTTTATATCAGAAAAATTTAATTCGTATCATTTGGAGACAACCAAAGATGATGATTTTTTATTGATAGCGAAAATTTCCGTTAAAAATCGTGGTGCACCACGCCTTTTAAAAAACAGTTGCTTGTTTTTTATGTAGTTGTGAAACCCGTTGTGTATTTAAGAGACCCACTGCTTATTAGTTCGGTTTAACGTCATGGTTGGTAGTACCTAGGTAGCTAGAGAATTGGTTCACAAAATAAAGATTACTATAACTTGTTAAAAGGGATTTTTATTACTTTTCTTATTTTTATATTTGTTGCTTAAAGTGAAAGTAAAACGGGTACTTAGTAGCATAATTTCGTTTAGTTTCAGTTTTAAAAGAGTGAAACGAAAAGAAAAAGTAGACTTTATTTAATTATTGAAATGACAATAGGCTTAATATCAAATTAAGAGTTAGAACAGTAGTTACAACGAATATACAGGTTGTTTCTGTTAAGTTTGGCATAAATGAAGGGGATGTTCTTTGAGCGATTTTGAGTCGAAAATGTTCTTTGACATTTTTCCATCCGGGTCACTGTTTTCGAGTGACGATTTCAGTCATTAGCTGCTAGAAAACTCTTACCATAGAGCAAAAATTAAGAAGATTTAGTGGCAATTTAACGCGCTTTAAGCAAACTTTCGTGAACTTTCCTGTAATATTACTCCATGACCATGGAAAACGTTATTACTCGCAGTAATATTTGAAAAATTAAAGAACGTTAACAAGAAGATAGATTTGAAATCGACTTAATTTACATTTCAACGCCTATTTCAATCTCCCTTTCAAATATAATTTATTTATTATTTACGGACCGGTGGTTTTGTCCATTATCTACATTGTAACCGCAAATTGGTGGGAATAATATAAGAGTTTAAAAGCTCACGGAAATAATTGTCGTTTATGAATTTGATATACTTCAGTTAAGAATTCAATGTTTATAAAATAATATGAGAAATTAGGATTATTAATTTAAGCTTTTTGGAGTTGAGATTGTTTCTTAACACCGTTAAAATAATTTCGACGTTACTGTTACAACCCAAAATAAAACCGTAACATTTCTTAGAAAATGGGTAGGGTCCGAAATGAAATATAGAATTAGCTCATCGCCAGGAGAGTTCACCTATATAGACCTAGGAGTAATTGAGACACATTTTAATGATAATGTAAGCTTATATTAATTTTAAGAGAACTTAAAGGGATATTCGAACCTGAAATTTAAGATTATACCATAAATGAAAGGCACAAATCTACTTTCCATCAAATAGGCATTAATTTTATAATTATTTTCATGATGAGAAATAACAATAATACATAGTTTTCCGACTATGAGGATTCACACATTTTACACAAGGACACCTGACGTTTGACTCCACCATGGAGTCTGGCCTGATTGTGTAAAAGCTGGAACCCGGTCTCCTTGTCTTAATGGTATGAATCCTCCTCGTCGGAAAACTATGTATAACAAGTCAAAATTTGAAAAATAGCGCATGGCCGCCATGTTTTGGGAGACTGACGTTATTTATGTAATTAAAAACCGCTATGCTACAAGCTAATAAATATTACACAGTGGTCCGAAAGAGCCAATGGTAAACACTATATCATTGTCTTATCCAGATCACGTGTCTAATTTTTCATGACGTGTTTTACGTCACTCCATACTAGATAGGAGAGCGAGTATTTTAAATATTTCAATTAAAAACTTTTAATTAGCCTTATTAAAATCCTAAAAATGTAAATTAAAAGCAGCGGTTTTTTTTTTAATTTTAATGTGCAAGCATTCCTTCAACTTTAAAATGTTAATGTTAAATAGCGTGATGTTTTCCTTTAACCCTTCCCTAATATTTGTGCCAATATTTTAATTAGCGTAATATTTCAACATACAAATTTCTAAGAAGTTTTGATTTTTGAGACGTTTCAAATACATCATACTCCTAATAATTATTTTGCGTGTATAGATTTATATTGACGCAGACGTCTAATTATTTTTCTATCTTTATTAATAACGTGTTTTCAGTAAGAAAATTTTTAAAACCCCATAATTATGCACATCGAGTCTTGTAATCTTTTAATATTTCTTGTTATTTACTCTATTCGCCATATAACTACTAATGAACTTGGCTATTAAATTTTAGTAATCTCTCTTTAATAACCCACGCTGAAAGAAAAATTAACTTTATATAGCAATATTTATCTTTTAATTTTTGTAAATTTGATATCTAAATCTTCGTTTTTTTAAAAACATTACCAAAGGTATATTAAATCAAAAAATAAAATAAATACTATTCGCCCACTTTCATCTAAAATTCGGTTATAACAAAAGTATATCTATATATAATACCAAAAGTGTCGATTTCCAGCCTTTGTATTTGGTTCCCACTTCATGCACGTAGCAGACGATGCAAATTCAGATCTCGCCCAATCACAGGTAGCTTTACTCGCGTCATTTAAAAAATATATATTTTTAACCTTATTTGACCTGTGCTTAACTACTGGCCTTGAATAGCGTCACTTTCAGATGTCGCTTTGGTCGTAACGCAAACTTTGACGCGAATTTTCAAACGCATACGGAATGCTTCAAAACGCGCTAATTTCTAGAAAGCTTTCTGTTAAAAAAAAGACAGGATTATTAGGTTTAATAAATTTTAATTATTAAAAATAAAATAAATACTATTCGCCCACTTTCATCTAAAATTCGGTTATAACAAAAGTATATCTATATATAATACCAAAAGTGTCGATTTCCAGCCTTTGTATTTGGTTCCCACTTCATGCACGTAGCAGACGATGCAAATTCAGATCTCGCCCAATCACAGGTAGCTTTACTCGCGTCATTTAAAAAATATATATTTTTAACCTTATTTGACCTGTGCTTAACTACTGGCCTTGAATAGCGTCACTTTCAGATGTCGCTTTGGTCGTAACGCAAACTTTGACGCGAATTTTCAAACGCATACGGAATGCTTCAAAACGCGCTAATTTCTAGAAAGCTTTCTGTTAAAAAAAAGACAGGATTATTAGGTTTAATAAATTTTAATTATTAAAAATAAAATAAATACTATTCGCCCACTTTCATCTAAAATTCGGTTATAACAAAAGTATATCTATATATAATACCAAAAGTGTCGATTTCCAGCCTTTGTATTTGGTTCCCACTTCATGCACGTAGCAGACGATGCAAATTCAGATCTCGCCCAATCACAGGTAGCTTTACTCGCGTCATTTAAAAAATATATATTTTTAACCTTATTTGACCTGTGCTTAACTACTGGCCTTGAATAGCGTCACTTTCAGATGTCGCTTTGGTCGTAACGCAAACTTTGACGCGAATTTTCAAACGCATACGGAATGCTTCAAAACGCGTTAATTTCTAGAAAGCTTTCTGTTTAAAAAAAAGACAGGATTATTAGGTTTAATAAATTTTAATTATTATTTTTTTCGCTCAGTCTTTCACCACAATTATTCACTTTCGCCATTAAAATACAAGGAACCGCAGGTACAGTAAATAGGCATAGGCATAGCTCTGGTGATTGTATCCATCTCCCGCGACTCGAAATACGATGGCTTAAAAGAAGGGGGTAGGAAATTGGGGAGACTGGCATAACCTGGTACACTTTCGCCTAGTTGATGGAAACTTTTTGCTTTATTATGTATACTTTTGGTTATACCTTGGTTCCATTTTGACCACCTACAAAAATAAGAGTTCATAAAATTTTATTAGTTGAGGTTAATCTAGCCTTAGTGCTCTTTTTATCTGTTGCAGACTAATAAATAACAGGTCTTTTTTTGGAATTGTAAATATACGGCTTAAGTAAGCTTTAAAATAAATTTTCCCAAATAAATTAGGAACGTATAAATGTAAAGTTACAGTCCGAGAAAGTGTAGTAATTTAAAATAGCTATGAAAAGTTGAGTAAATCCGAAAATGTCGTCGAAAGACAAAGAAAAAGTTTTGAAATAGTTTCAGTTTCAAGCCGAAATGCCTTAAAACCCGAATGTGGAATATAGTGAACCAGCGTGCTAAAAATTAGTGAAATCACTTGAAACGCGCTAATTTTATTTGACAAAAATATTTTACATTTATGGCCACCATTTTTCAAGATGACTACAGATTTGAAAAAATCTTTCTTGGCGTCAAAATTTTATTATCACTACTTATTTAGAAAAATAATGACTGGGCTATCATTGCAAAGTCTCTCAAAATTGGGTGTCCACTTTCCAAAAACCCCTTATCTTTCTTCCAGATAATTTTTTCGAAGTCCAGAGATCATTCTGGATTTTTTTATTTTGTTATCGTGCTAAAGGGAGGGGCTCTTTACGAAGTTTCTCTACACAGTTTTTTTTATTGAATCACGAATGTTTTATTTTCCTTAAGTTTTTAATTCTGAGGGGTCTAAAGGGGGGGGGGGGGCTAGGATTGAGCCCCGCTTTGGCTTATATACATTTTCGTTTCCCTGAGGCAAGGTCGCGAAGCTAATTTTTCTTTCACCATAATATCGAGTTGGAAGTCACCACACCCTGCTCGAGAAGTTGTAATTGCCAGAATATCTTTCTGGTACGGTATTTTGGTGATATTAACGGTGATACAATATTGCGTAGTTGATATATAAAAATTTGGGTGGCTACATTCATTTAATACCTTACCTTGATTTGCCTAAGTGGAACGCGGTTTTTTTTTGCGAAAATTATTGTACAAGTGGGTTTTTATAAATTAAAGTTAAATATTACGACCGTAATTATACAAATTATTGATGAATGAAATTAGAAGGGTTTTATTTTATACTTCAATGTGTAATTATTGGGCTGTTTGTTACATCAGAGGTGGTCTGGGTCAATGTTATCGGCATTTTGCTTATTGCAAGCTTAGAGTTAGAGTGCGCCTTTAAAAGAATTCAAAATGGCGTTGGGATTTGTTTTGTTTTTCTTCTCGATATTAATGGCGTCGAATTTCTATTGCCAAATTAACTTAAAACGTAGTGAACTTACAATAAACTTTCGTATTACTTAGCTACACATTTGGATAATTAGTATATATAGGTGGTTTTGCGTCGATATTGGAAATTGAAAATATGTAGGCACTTTATCATAGTTGGAACTTGATTGAAAGTTTTGACCTTGATTTTACATTTCGCCAATAAGTTTCGTAATCTTTATTTAAAGGAATACTTCGGGCTAGAATTTTTCCTTATTAATTGAAAGAGCGTATAAAATAATAAAGATATCAGTTGGAACCATGTTTCAATGTACAATATTGAAGAAGATACGAGCATTTAAGTTTCCGAATTGGCGCGTCATGGACTCTACACGTTAGGCTTTACCACGAAGCACCGGGAAGTACCCCTTCCAATTGGACGCCTAGTACCACCTAACAGATTGGTCCAATAGGGGTGAAGCACCGGGAAGTACCCCTTCCAATTGGACGCCTAGTACCACCTAACAGATTGGTCCAATAGGGGTGAAGCACCGGGAAGTACCCCTTCCAATTGGACGCCTAGTACCACCTAACAGATTGGTCCAATAGGGGTGAAGCACCGGGAAGTACCCCTTCCAATTGGACGCCTAGTACCACCTAACAGATTGGTCCAATAGGGATGAAGCACTGGGTGTACCTCTATTGGACGAATCCGTCTGGTGGTACTAGCCTTGAAATTTTGATCTTATGACCTATTGACCTATATATACTTAACATATAATTATCACTTAGACTTTACATATAATTAGTTTCATTATGGAATTTCGATGTAGTTATTAGAAATTTAAAACTTCGTGAAATATTTTAAATATTTCTTACATCAAAATGTCACGATACCTATGTTTACCTCTTTAGCAATGTTTTAACTTTTTTGAAATTTATATTTTTTATTCAAATTCTTTCGTACATAAACACGGCCAGAGGTTAAGTCGTTAATGAAACTGCCATGGAAATATTTTTTGATCCTTGTCGACAAAACAAAGCTTACAAGTTAGTAACGTAAGCGAAACCTTGTTCTTCTAACCTTTTTTTTAACGAGAAATTTGACAGGGATGTTGGATCATGGATAATACGGGTATTTTATTATCTATGCTTGGAAGGAGTCCAGCCCACTCTCCAGTTAGAATGTTAAGATCCCGCCAATTTCGCATTCCAATCTTTTCATGATTACTTATTGTCTCAGGCCATCTACATATTTAACCCCGTTTTCCAATGCTAACATTATATGTTACGAAGAGTTGATCGGCATGAGTGTACAACTGAACTCGTTTCTAAAGTTGGGGAAATTTTAAAAATGTGTTTCGTTGAGGAGCTATTGGATGAATTCCTGAAATCCGCAGGTTTATGTCATGAATTCCAGAATATTTCCATAAATTTGTTAAATTTTTGGCAATTTTGTGTCGGAAGGAATTGAGGGTGGATTCTCCGCGAAACATTTTTGAATTCCACAGGTCTTCTATTCATGAATTTTGTGAATTCAAGAATATTACCGTGGGATGCATTGAAATTTCTTATAAATTTCCAAGAATTCGTTAAATTTTAAGATAATTGTGTGAATTCCGCAAATTTATTTCAACTCCATGAATGTTCAAGAATGAACATAAATTCAAGTGATTTTTCAAAAATCAACATCAATTCAAGTGATTCTTCAAAAATAAACATAATTTCAAGTGATTGTTCAAAAATGAAAACATAATTTCAATTAAGTGATTTTTCAAAATTCAACATCATTTCAAGTGATTTTTCAAAATTCAACATCATTTCAAATGAATTTTCAAAATTCAACATCATTTCAAGAGATTCTTCAAAAATGAACATAATTTCAAGTGATTTTTCAAAATTCAACATCATTTCAAGTGATTCTTCAAAAATGAACATACTTTCAAGTGATTTTTCAAAATTCAACATCATTTCAAGTGAATTTTCAAAATTCAACATCATTTCAAGGGAGTTTTCAAAATTCAACATCATTTCAAGGGAGTTTTCAAAATTCAAAATCATTTCAAGGGAAATTTCAAAAATTCAACATCATTTCCAGGGAATTTTCAAAAATTAACCTTAATTCAACTGAATTTTCTAAATTAACGTCAACTCGAGTGCATTCCATTCTTTCACTTCTCAAGTCAGAAACTTGAAACTTTCATTGAAATTGAAATTCATGAAATTTGCAGAAGAAGATCAAGGGATATTTACGCGGTTAGGAAATTGGATTAAATCATTTTATGGTCATAATGAAGACAATGGTTTTGAGAATCATGAAAATTTTAGAAACTCAAAAAACGTATTCCATTGATACAAATATATCAACAATTTTCACAAATTCAGAAATAGGCCTCAAAATCCGATAAAAATATGAAAAAATATATTTAATCTTCATAAAAACCCCAAGTTTGGATACGTATATATTTATTGAAGGATACTACTCTGGTTTATCAGCTCTTGGCTCGCGTCCCGTGACATTACATTATCTAATATACATCCATTGTCTGCTTATTTTAACCGGCGGTAGAATAAAAAAAGAAATTAAAAGAAATTTCTCCGAACAATAACCATTTTTATCCGTTCACAAAAAGCCTTCGAATTTCTTGACAAGACATTTGTTTTCCCAAAACTGACAGCAGCCATTTTTAATACATTTTTTTTTTCATCTGCTTCTTTTTATTTAAGCGATATTTCTCCTTTAATCCATCAAACGCTTTTTATTCCTCCTCTTTTTGGCTTCTTTTTATGGAAGCAACGGGTTGTTTTTCATATAAAATGTCTAATGTCACCGCGGGCAACCTCGGTTACGACCGTGAGTCCGTGACAAAGATATGTTAATGGTATGTTAAGAATTAATAGTTCATTTAGGTCATAAATGATTTCTTTTTTCTCCATTTGATTCTCGTGAGCTTCTTAAGGACAAATTTGAAACTGCAAAGAAAATTCGTGAATTTATATTTATACTTTGTTTAGGGATTAACTTCTGTTGGATTTTATAATCGGTTAAATTATGCTAGGAGGTTGAAACGTTTAAAGGGATAATAAAATAACCCAACAAAGAAATTGCGAGATTAGAAAACTTTTATGTAGCTATTTTTTGTAGAACCAGAAGTTGATAATAGAAGAAGAATGTCACTCTGTATCCTTTTAATACTTTAGTTGCGTAACATGATTCTTCCCAGGCTCATTTTTTTTGTTTGCTCTCCTGCTCAGTTCAGATGGGCATCGCACAGTGCTAGGGTGAATTCTATAACTGTTTGGTACTAAATCCTCAACAATCAACCCACAAACCTTGATTGTCTTGACGTGGGACAAAAATCCATAAGCGCATGTGTCTTATAGCAAATAGTTAAGTGCTGATTGAGTAATGATAAGGGAACTATTTATCGCGTATGTGATTCGGTTTAGTAACCTTTCTCAAAATGTTCTGATGTTGGGAAGAATCATGTTACAATTACCCCGTTTTGTGGTACACTTCTCTCGAAGAGAAGTATTATATACTTTTGTTGGGTCTTAGTTTTCTGTCTTAAAGAGACTTGAGAAAGAAATGTGAACTCAGACAAAACTGCTTAAGTGAAAATTATAAACTGTGCAATTTGAACGAATTGTGTGTTTACGTTTGAACCAAATTACTTTGCATCAGTAAAATCTGTTAAGTAAATTTTGTCAGGAATTTTGTAAGAAGTGACCTTTAACCTTGGTTATATCAGGCGCAGATCGAATTTTTGATATAGGTCTCATATGTTTTATTGAAATTGGTTACAATGACTGAAGAACAGTGTTAACAACACATGACCAGTTTTGAGCCACACTTAGTATCCAAGTATCCCTTTTTTCCGTGGTTATAATAAGTACACAAGAACTTCAGACATTTAAGGCTACCCGTTCAACCCTGATAACCCATAAATATTGCCTTGAAATTAAGTTAAATTTAATATACATTTTACCGCCGTATTACTATTTTTCTTAAAATAAATTAGACTTCTTAATCTCTGACAAGATTTTTATATTCATAATTTTAGTACCACATTTCATAAGGTTAGACATTTGTATGTCTGATTAAGGGAAACTCCATATTTTAAAATTATAATATACTTAATATAAACCCGTAATTAAAAATGGATATGAATATTCCACCCATATTTTCCATAGAGAAACTTAAAATTAAAAATATTTTTTTTTTTCGAAATTTCCGCTTTAATTTAAAAAGATAAAAATTTAACGTAGGGGCACCCAGGAAAGAATAAAATATTAAAAAAGATAAGAGATAAAGACTATAGTCCCTTATTTTCAATAGTAGCCATGGGCGGAGGTAATACATTTATTTAAAACTTAGTGCTTATGTACAGGGTGTAACTGATAAGTCTGCCATAAATTAAGGGGGATGTTCTTTAGGTTATTTTGAGTCGAAAATGTAACTTATATCTCCATTTTGCCCTCCGGGCCACTGTTTTCAAGTTAAAATTGGATGGAGTATTTTACGGATGACCCCTTAAATTTAATTAAGAAACTAAAAGACAATGATTTCCAATTTAATTAAGTAATCATCAATAAAACATTCAAATCGAAAACAGTGGCCCGGAGGTGAAAATGTGATATAAATTACATTTTCAACTCAAAATCACCCATAAGAACATCCCCCTTAATTTATGGCAGACATATCAGAAACACCCTGTATTAAGTTTTTATTTCTTTTTAATTTCGTGGGTTTTAATTCTACCTTAAACAGCGAATTATGTAAATAATATAGTTTTAATTTATAAACTTTAAATATATATATATTTTTTTCACTGGGGCATATTGCGTCAAAGTTGTACCGTTATCTCCAGCAGACCTCCTTTGTCCTTCAAAAACCATAGCGAGGTTTCGACCCTCAAAAAATTCTCTTTTATTTTGAAATTAATCTTGTTAACTATACGTGCTTACAACAGTATTTCGTATTTTCGAGATTAAAACTTTAGTTTGAGTTGAATCTTCGACTCCTCCCATGGGTGCGAGATGTAATTAAATTTTAAGAGTTTAAATTCGAGTTTGATCTTTTTAAAAAATTAAACTTAACTAACTGATTCACGAAAATCGATTACTCGGTGAAAACTTGAAAACTTTTTTATGCTTGAACGTGATTAATGGATCATTTTTCAAATATTTCCTTAACCAGTCGATTGGAATTTGACTTGATTTAAGTTTTCAACGCGTGTTTATATAATGCAGGTGTGTGCTTGAAATTTGAAATGTCGATTTTGGTTTGAATTAAATAGTTAAGACTTGTTAAGTAAGTTTGCCGACTAAATAGCAACGTAAATTTCACTGTCTTAAGTCAAATGATTAAGCATTGATATTTTGATAGCATACCATTATTTTACCATTATGGTAATTATCCGGTAAATAGACCGTTTTCAAAGAGAGGGGGGAGGAGTGAGATTTGAAATTGGGGGTTTGGTTTGAAATAAATAGTTAAGCCTTGTTACGTATGCAGACTAAATAGCAACGTAAATCTCATTGTCCTTAGACAAATGATTACTAATAGATATATCAAAATCCTACCATGGGGGTAAATATCCGGTAAATAGAACATTTTCAAAGTCTTTGAAAAAGAGTGTTTTTAAGGTGAAGCCAAATAAAGTTCAACATTTTCAAGCGACCATAACTCCGGTTCTACTCATCGTAGCTTCATCTCGTTCTGTTTTTCTTGATTTATAATAATTTTGCTAGTTCATCAAGGAGTCCAATATGTGATAACTATTTTATTTAATTTTGAACATGATGCCAATAGCGAAAACATGCTGAAGTCAAACATGCGCCATTCGCTAACGCATTTTCTCTGAGGGTTGTTCTCTTTTTAAATATACTTTAAAAGGTTCAAACTAGGGCATCATCGTGTAAAATTTTAATCGCGCTAACGGTGGTTAATTGGTTATTGACGTTGCTAAATGCGTAAAATTTTATTTACGGTATTAGATCTGAAAATAATAGAATCAATAATTTTCCACGTCCTTTTATATTTTATATAAAAAAAGTTATATTAAAGTATATAACATTATTTAGTTCGATATCGAAGAAGGAAGATAAAAGAATGGGAAAGAAATTTCACGTGGTTTTCGATTAGTTTCTTCTGATAATTCTATCTTTAGATTTATTTAATATTAATACCATTGTTCCTAAAAATTAGGAGCACTCATTCTTTTATAAAATTAAAAAATATTGTGTCTGTAATAAATTTCTCCGTGTTATAAGGAGTTGCGGCCTGGGAACAGCAGTGGGTTGTCTGTGTGTGTGACATTTTCACGCCCTAGAAAATTCGTCGAACTTTCATTATTATCTACAAATACTTTCAACCGTGGAGAATTTATAAGATATTTTTTTTTGGTTGTTTATTACGAAACATCTTTTATTTTAATTCTAATTTTTTCATTAAATACATTTTTTTATAATAATTTTAACCCAACGGCATTGTGAAAAAATATTCCAATCTTTTATTTAATATGGTCGAGCAGTTTTAAATAATTAATTTCGACTGTGATTATAATATGCGATTATTATTGATTAACTAAGAGGGGTATATAGTTTTTTTGTAAATAAAATACCGATTACTTTAAGGTTTATACGATGTTTATCAAAGCAGCTGACATCTCTACTTTAAACAAGTTCCATAATTTTACCCTTTTTGGTTTAAGGGCAATTTTTCGATGTCTAGCCTTAATTATTGAACTACGTTGTATACCCAACCTCTTTTTATCATGTCGCTCGTTTATTACGTAGTTTTTAAAGAGATAGTGATACTATAACCGACTGTAAATGAATCATTCACGTGAATATAAAATCTAATTAGTCAATCTTGGAATTGTTTAGACAATGCTTTTTGTTTGAAAAAATAGACCAGATTTCGAAACTATAATTGTCTAGCTAAGCTACCCAGCGTATCCGGTCAATGCGTACTGTATAACTAGAACAAGACACTAAATACCGAGTTATATACTCTAATCGGCCACCAAGTGTGAAATACCAGCATGATCTTGTATTTTTAAAAACTTTTCAGATTTCAAATATTCAAGAAAAAGAATAGGACGTACCAGCTGAAGTATACATAGCATAGTTTTTCTGATAAGTTTGGCTTAAAGTAAGGGGGGTGTTCTTTGGGCGAATTTGATTCGAAAATGTTTTATGACATTTGGGTCACTGATTTCGAGTTAAGATTGGAATATTTTACGGATGACCCCTTAAATTTAATTAAGAAACCGAAAGACAATGATTTCTAATTTAATTAAAGGGTCATCCTTAAACCATTAAAATCATAACTCGAAAACAGTGACCCTTGTGGCGAAATGTCGTAGAACATTTTCGACTCAAAATCGCCCAAAGAACACCCCCCCTTTAAATTATGCATAGACTATTAGTTTAAATAGACCATTTTCAAAGGGGACTTGAGACCTCAGAATCGTTTGCGTCATAGAGGATTAAGGCGGAACATCCTCTGTCTTAATCTAAAGATGTTAATAGTCAGCTAAATTTGGTCCGTATTGTTTTAAGCCATATCGACTTTTACTTTCCCTTTAACCCTTTTTATCGTCGGGTTAAGTTCAGTTAGTCAGTCAGTGTTAGGGAGTCTTTGCTCTGTCTCACTTTTTTTCTTGAAAGAAAGGGGGTGTGGGTGATGCTTCATAAATCTTGTCTTTCTTATCTGATACCGACGCCTGTTTGTATATAAAAGAAATGGCGACGTCTCCAACCGAATATATTCTCATTTTCTTTGCTTTTAATCTTTACACCCGTCTTTCTTATTTCGTAAGATAAATTTTTATACTTTCCCCGCATCTTAGTTGAAACAGAGTGTATATGTAGTTTCCAGACTAGGAGGATTCATACCATTTACACAAGGAGGCCAGGCTACTTGGTGGACGAAAGTGCCTACAACTTTGTGCTTCATGTAGCCAGGCCTCCGTGTGTAAGAGGTATGAATACTCCCAGTCTTAAAATTATGTATAACCATATTACTGGAAATAACCCATGTCAAAAACTACTCTCTGAAACCCTGTGTTAAGATCCGCAGTTTGTTTCAATTTAGTCGAATTTATATCTCATTGCTAGGACATACAGGGTAGACCAGATCAGTCGAACTGTTATTTATTTTTGAGTATGATGTCGCTATACTACTGGTAAAATGAGATGAATTCGTCATTCTTATTACTAGCTTTTAAAGCTTTACATGTCGTACGATGTGAAGTTAGGTTTGACATTTGTTATACTGGTTGCAACATTTTATTGATTTGAACATCATAAGTTTGTCACTGGTTACTGATAGCTTGTCATGAAGTGACGTGGGCCATAGATTCGAGGTAAAGCGACGCCTGGTGAGGCGCTGTCAGAGGCTTGGTACAAACTAAATATAAAGAAGGACTGCAAAACAGTGTAGTCAATTCTCGCTTGTCGTTCTCGAACTAGCTTTCAGTAAGTCTCTAGATTACCAAGTTTAGTTAGTGCCATACTTATGGACCATATCTTATAAACTTATGATATGATCAATGTAAGGGTTCGTCTCACTTGTTCAACCCTGTATATGTACTGTATTTTATCAAGACGTTACTAACTTTAAGTTGATTAGATTTTGAGGACTTTGAAAACGTCTTTTCAAACTGATGGATTTAGACTGTTCAGGGCTACGTTTGACATTGAAATATTGGTATTTTATTGAACTTTAAAAAGGTATTTTCGCCTAAGGATTAAACTAGACATATTATTTATGAATAATCTTGATATTACAGTCAGTAATTGACGTATGACATAGATAGATGTTATTAAAATTTAGAAGTAAATTCTTCTAAGTAAAATACAGTGATTTTGTTACAATTATTTTATAATATTTATTTGTCATATTTTTTCTTACACATATAACGTAATGAAACTATGTTATACAAACATAACTGATGTATTGAGTGTAATTTAAGCTATAAATGTTAAGGTCCTTAGCTTTGATCATGAGCGGTGTTATCGTGGCCCATGACTGCCAATCCACCATCGACTAAGAAATTGGTTCCGGTTACAAATGACGCGTCATCGGAAGCCAGAAAAGCGATCGGTTTCGCGATTTCTATCGGTTGTCCGACTCTACCCAGAACGTGGAGTTTCTTGCAATCTTCCAACATCTTTTCAACCGCATTCTGAGGCAGGCCCATTTTATCGAAGATATCAGTAACGACAACCGCTGGATTAACGCCGTTTACTCTCACTTGGTCCTTGCCCAACTCTCTAGCAGCCGTTCTAGTTAGATGGTCAAGTCCAGCTTTGGACATCGTATAGGAGTGCAAATTCGGGAATGTTGTATTTGCAGATACACTCGATACGTTGACGATATTGCCTTTGGTCTTTTTCAAGTGTGGTGCACATAGCTTAATCAAATGAAAGACAGCCCTCAAATTTGTGTTTATGATTTGGTCGAAGGTGTCTAATGATTCTGTCTCCAAATTGTCCCCAAATGCGATACCAGCGTTGTTAACTAAGATGTCCAGTTTACCAAAAAGGGTAATGGTCTTTTCCACGATGTTAACTGCATCTTGTTCTATACTCACGTCGCCAACCACTACGAGGACATCTTTTTCAGGGAGACCAGCGGCGATACACTCTGATAATGTCTTACTCAGTTTCTCTATATTTCGTCCATTGATGGCGACGGCGCAACCCAAGGAAGCAAAGTGAACAGCCGTTGCTGCGCCAATACCAGAACTGGCACCGGTTATCAGAGCCACTTTTCCATTCAAGTTAACCATTTTCCCGAGTCTCTTTCTTGTAGGATGTTATTTTTTGAACTGTCGACTGATACTGACCGTGTTGAAATAGCAAAATAGAAGCTTTTAATTGAAGTATAAATCAACGGTTCTTGATTTATTTTTCAATTGTAACAGAGCTCCCTCGGTGTTATGAATAAGCAATAAAAAGCTAGATTTATTATCTTATCTCGAAAGTACTGTTAGTGTCTGCATTATTTTGAAAGCTCGTTTATCTATAACAAGAGTGAATCAAACTGGAGTCCGGAGCTCAGTACTAACCATTCTGGAAAACATCATAGGATCCTAATAACTTTTCGAACCCTTGCAACGCGGAGTATTTTACTCTTTCTTGATTTACTTTTGACCATAGATTAAAATGAAGATTGAATTAGTATTGTCATAACAACATATCTTACTTTTATCAGATAGTTTTGAGATAAACCGAAAATATATGGCCATGGAAATAACCTTGGAAATTAATTGAATCGATTTACTATTCAAATAATATAGTTCCTAAATTATATTGAATTTCTATTGCCTAAAACGATTTCTTCAACCAATAATGCAAAGGGTTATCCACGTTACGTTTTAACGAAGAATCGTTTTTTAGAGCACGATGCTTCCCTAAGCATTTTATCTTTACTCGTATGCTAAAATTATCAGCTTAGTTTTGAAGAAGAAAATCATAAAAGACAAACTTAATGATCGGAAACCAGAGGCCATTTATATTTAATAACTTTATTATTTATTACATTTCTGATTCACATACAATGGAAATGTAAAATTAAACAATTTGATGGTAAGAATTCAAATTAAGCTATAAATGTGAAGGTTCATAGCCTACTTATTGAGCTGTGATATCGCCACCCATGACTGACCATCCACCATCAATCAAGAAATTGGTTCCAGTTACAAACGACGCATCATCTGAAGCCAGGAAGGCGATCGGTTTCGCGATTTCTATCGGTTGTCCGATTCTACCGATAGCGTGGAGTTTCTTACCGTTTTCCAACACCTTATCAATCTCATTCTTGGGCAGGCCCATTTTGTTGAAGATATCAGTGAGGATCATTCCTGGATTGACGCCGTTGACTCTGACTTGGTCCTTGCCTAACTCTCTAGCAGCAGTTCTAGTGAGATGATCGATCCCAGCCTTGGACATCGTGTAGGAGTGGTAATTTGGGACTGCTTTAGTGGTGCCCATGCTTGACACGTTGACGATGTTGCCTTTGGTCTTTTTCAAGTGCGGGGCACACAGCTTGATCAATTTAAAGACAGACCTCAAGTTTGTGCTTATGATCTTGTCAAACAGTTCCAAGGATCCTGACTCCAAATTGTCCCCTAATGCGATACCAGCATTGTTGACCAAGATGTCCAGTTTACCAAAATGTGCAATGGTCTTGTCCACGATGTTAACAACATCTTGTTCTACACTCACATCTCCAACTACTACGAGAACTTCTTTCGCGGAGAGACCAGCGGCGATACACTCTGATGAGGTCGTATTTAGTTTCGTCGCATTTAGATCAGTGATAGCGACAGCGCAACCCAAGGAAGCGAAGTGAACAGCCGTTGCTGCCCCAATACCAGAAGCGGCGCCGGTAATAAGAGCAACTTTTCCGTTTAGGTTAACCATTTTCGCATGTGCGCTTGGAGGATGTTATGGTTTGAACTGTCGACTGATGCTGACCGTGTTGAAATAGAAAAGTTGAATCTCTTAAGTATAAACCAGCGGTTCTCGATCCCTTGGTGTTATGAATAAGGGACGAAAAGCTATATTTATTATCTTATCTTGAAAGTACTGTTAATGCCTGCATTATTTAGAGCGCTAGTTTATCTATAACAAGAGTGAATGATAAAACGGTTTCTTGAACCAATATTGTAAGGTTTCGATTCAACGAAGGAAGTAACGTTTGTAGAACACGGTGTTTCGATGAGCAATTTATCTTCATTTGTACTCAATCGAGCCAGTTTCATAAAGTAAAACCATAAATGACAAAGGTTGTGGTCGGAAACTAGAGTCTAATTAAATTTTATAACTATTAGTATTTATTAGATTTCAGATTCACATACAATTGAATTATACAATTAAACATTTTGATTGTAAGAATACAAATTAAGCATGTGAAGGTCCTTGGTCTACTTATTGAGCTGTGTTATCGTTACCCATGACTGACATTCCACCATCAATCAAGAAATTGGTTCCGGTTACAAATGACGCATCATCAGACGCCAGAAAAGCGATGGGTTTGGCAACTTCCATCGATTTGCCAGCTCTACCGAGAACGTGAAGTTTCTTGCCACTTTCCAACATCTTTTCAATCTCATTCTGAGTCAGACCCAATTTGCTGAAGATATCAGTTTCGATCATCGCTGGATTGACGCTGTTTACTCTCACCTGGTCCTTGCCCAACTCTCTAGCAGCCGTTCTAGTTAGATGGTCAAGTCCAGCCTTGGACATGGTGTAGGCGTGGAAATTTGGGAATGTTGTATTGGCAGCCACGCTTGACACATTGACGATATTGCCTTTGGTCTTTTTCAAGTGCGGGGCACACAGCTTGATCAATTGAAAGACAGACCTCAAGTTTGTGTTCATGATCTTGTCGAACAGTTCCAAGGATCCTGACTCCAAATTGTCCCCAAATGCGATACCAGCGTTGTTGACCAAGATGTCCAGTTTACCAAAATGTGCAATGGTCTTTTCCACGATATTTACTGCATCTTGTTCTACGCTTATATCGCCAACCACGACGAGGACATCCTTTTCAGAGAGACCAGCGGCGATACACTCTGATAATGTATTGCTTAGTTTCTCTATATTTCGCCCATTAATGGCGACAGCGCAACCCAAGGATGCAAAGTGAACAGCCGTTGCTGCGCCAATACCAGAACTGGCACCGGTTATCAGAGCCACTTTTCCGTTTAGGTTAACCATTTCTGAGGATGAAGTGGTTTGAACTGTCGACTGGTATTGACCGTGTTGTAATAGAATATTGATTCTCTTAACTATGAGCCGGCGTTTTCTCGATCAATTTGTCATTATCTAATCTTGAAGAGTACAGGGATTGTCCGCTATAAATTGAACGTCTTTTTAACGATAACAATCAAGCTGGAGTATGAAACTCTAATACTTTGTTCCATCAATTAACACTTAACTGTAGACGTTAGGATATCTGGGTTTGCGAAGACTAAATTATCTGCGTTCTCTCGAAGCCCATTCTGATTTTGCTATCACCACTACCCACCTAACTCTTATATCACAATTTTTGATTTTCATTGTTTGAATTTATTTTTAATTTAATATTTTCGAACTAGTGCCAAAATGGTGACTCGACATCATTACAACCCTACAATAAATTTGAAAAAATTGGATTTTATTTTGCATCTTCGTTTAACTACTTGGGTGTCACTACCCACAATTGGAATCGATTATTTGAACCCTATCTCCATCAATTCAGAACCAGATCCTCATTCCCCCCTCTCTATCGAGGAGAATAGATTATTATGATTTTGTAAACAGACCAAAAACTTTGTATTTAAAGGAAACACCCAAAAAGGACTGATGATTTTGTAAACAGAGCGAAAACTTTGTATTTAGAGAAAACAACCAAAAAGGACTGATCATTTCATTAAACCAGATTTTAATGAATTTATTTATTTAGTCTACAGATCATCGCATGTGCGCTTGGAGGGTGTTATGGTTTGAACTGTCGACTGATACTGACCGTGTTGAAAGAGAAAAGTTGAATCTCTTAAGTATAAACAGGCGGTTCCCGATTAATTTTAAATTTTAACAGAGCCCCTCGATGTTTTGAATAAGGGATCAAAAGCTGGATTTATTATCTTATCTCGAAAGTAATGTTAGTGTCTGCATTCGTTTGAGCCCTCGTTTATCTATATCAAAAGTGGATCAAGCTGGAGTCCCGAAAGTCAGTAGTACTAACCGTTCTTGAGACCATCATAGATAATTTACGGACAATTGCAATGAGGAGTGTTGTACTCTTTCTTGATTTACTTTTGACCATAGATTAAAATGAAGTTTGAATTAGTATTGTCATTAGAACAGATCCTACTTTTATCGGATAGTTTTGAGATAAACCGAAAATATATAGCCATGGAAATAACCTTGGAATTTATTCAATCCATTTAAGATTTGAATAACATAGTTCTCAAATTATACTGAATTTTAACTTTGGATAAAACGGTTTCTTGAACCAATATTGTAAGGTTCCGTTTCAACGAAGAAAGTAACGTTTGTAGAATACGGTGTTTCGATGAACAATTTATCTTTATTTGTGCTCAGTCCAACAAATTTCATAGAAGAAAACCATAAATGACAAACTTTGTGGTCGGAAACTAGAATCTAATTAAATTTTATAACTATTAGCATTTATTAGATTTCTGATTCACATACAATGGAATTATACAATTTAACATTTTGATTGCAAGAATGCAAATTAAGCTATAAATGTGAAGGTTCTGAGCCTACTTATTGAGCTGTGTTATCATTACCCATGACGGACAATCCACCATCAATCAAGAAATTGGTCCCGGTTACAAATGACGCATCATCAGACGCCAGAAATGCGATGGGTTTGGCAACTTCCATCGATTTTCCAGCTCTGCCGAGAACGTGGAGTTTCTTACCACCTTCCAACAACTTACTAAGCTCATTTTGAGTCAGACCCATTTTGTTGAAGATATCAGTTTCGATCATCGCTGGATTGACGCCGTTTACCCTCACTTGGTCCTTGCCCAACTCTCTAGCAGCCGTTCTAGTTAGATGGTCAAGTCCAGCCTTGGACATGGTGTAGGCGTGGCAATTTGGGAATGTTGTATTGGCAGCCACGCTTGACACATTGACGATATTGCCTTTGGTCTTTTTCAAGTGCGGGGCACACAGCTTGATCAATTTAAAGACAGACCTCAAGTTTGTGTTCATGATCTTATCGAACAGTTCCAAGGATCCTGACTCCAAATTGTCCCCAAATGCGATACCAGCGTTGTTGACCAAGGTGTCCAGTTTACCAAAATGTGCGATGGTCTTTTCCACTATATTGACAGCATCTTGTTCTATGCTTACATCTCCAACCACGACGAGGACATCTTTCTCAGAGAGACCAGCGGCGATGCACTCTGATAATGTATTACTTAGTTTCTCTATATTTCGCCCATTGATGGCGACGGCGCAACCCAAGGATGCAAAGTGAATAGCCGTTGCTGCGCCAATACCAGAACTGGCACCGGTTATCAACTTTTCCGTTTAGGTTAACCATTTCTGAGGATGACGTGGTTTGAACTGTCGACTGGTATTGACCGTGTTGTAATAAAAAATTTAATCTCTTAAGTATGAGCCGGCGTTTTCTCGATAAATTTGTCATTATCTAATCTTGAAGAGTACAGAGATTGTCCGCTATAAATTGAACGCCTTTTAACGATAGCAATCAAGCTGGAGTATGAAATACTTTGTTCCATCAATTAACTGTAGACGTTAGGATATCTCGGTTTGCGAAGACTAAATTATCTGCGTTCTGTCGAAGCCCATTCTGCTTTTTCTATCATCACTACCCTCTTAACTCTTATGTCATAACTTTGGATTTTCATTGTTTCAATTTAATTTTAATGTAATATTTTCGAAATTGTCCCAAAATGGTGTCTCGGCGTCCTAAGAACCCTACAATAATTTTGATGAAATTGATCTTTATTTTCCGTCTTCGTTTAACTACTTATAACCACTACTAATTTGATCTACCCACAATTGCGAATCGATTATCTGAACCTTCACTCATTTCCCACCTCTATCAATGAGAATCGATTATTAAGATTTTGTAAACAGAGCGAAAACTTTGTATTTAGAGAAAACAGCCATAAAGGACTGATAATTTCAATAAACCAGATTTTATTGAATTCAATTATTTAGTTAACATATGTTTATTATTATTTAACTGATGCACTTAAACTATAAATCGTCTTATATTTGATGTGAAGAATGCAATTTGAGCTATCATTGTGAAGGTTCTTGGCTTTGATCGTGAGAGGTGTTATCGTTGCCCATGACTGACAATCCACCATCAACTAAGAAATTGGTTCCTGTTACGAACGACGCATCATCGGAAGCTAGAAAAGCTATTGATTTGGTGATTTCTATCGGTTGACCCGTTCTACCTAGAACATGTAGTTTGTTGCCCTTTTTCTGGACCGCCTCGTGCTCTTCCTGCGTTAGGCTGAGATTTTTGTGGATATTAGTGAGGACCATTCCAGGATTAACGCAGTTTACTCTGACTTGGTCTTTGCCCAACTCTCTAGCAGCAGTTCTAGTTAGATGATCGATCCCAGCCTTGGACATCGTGTAGGCGTGGTTATTTAGGAAGGTTCTTTTCGAAGCCACGCTCGACACGTTGACGATATTGCCCTTGGTCTTTTTCAAGTGCGGGGCGCAGAGCTTGATAAAGTGGAAAACAGCTCTCAAGTTTATGTTCATGATCTTGTCGAAGCTTTCCAATGATCCGGGCTCCAAGTCGTCGTATTTTACAATACCAGCGTTGTTTACGAGGATGTCCAGTTTACCAAAATGGGCCATGGTCTTTTCCACGATGTCAACGACATCTTGTTCTACGCTCACATCTCCAACAACTAGGAGGACATCTTTAGCGGAGAGACCAGCGGCGATACACTCTGATGAGGTCGTGTTTAGTCCCGTCGCATTTAGGTCAGTGATAGCGACGGCGCAACCCAAGGAAGCAAAGTGAATAGCAGTTGCTGCTCCAATACCAGAAGCGGCGCCGGTAATCAGAGCAACTTTTCCGTTTAAGTTAACCATTTTTGAAGATGCCTTTTGAGAATGTTATAGTTTGAACTGTCGACAGCTATGGCCGGGCTGAAAGTATAAGAGAAAATTTAATGGGTGTGTTTTTATGTTAATTTACGGTAATCTTATCGCAAAAGTACTGCGATTATGAGTAATAAATTGGACAATTTCATCGATAAAAAGGGTAATCTAAGGCCCATTTTCATAAGAGTAAACCGGAAAAAAAATTGCTCGAGAACCTTTCTAGCCTGTTTTCATGTTAGCTGTAATTTCAAAAAAAAAGAAAAAAGAAAAAACATAGCGTGAAAGAGCTAGTTAGGTTTATTTTATCTTCATGAAAAGAAAAAAAAATACATACGAACAACGCAAACTTTTATCACGTATCGCTAAAATTCTTGAAATTGTGCCTTGCTCAAGAAAGTGGCACCAGATCTCGCTCACGTGAAAACGGGACTTGAACGAAACCGATATGTGATATTAAACTTTAATACTGCTATCCTTCAACGATAAACTTATTGATTTATATAAGAACTGAACTTATTTCAGCTCAAACTATCTTTATACAAAGCTATTGTTTTTTCGAGTCATACACAGTTTTGGCTCTTCCTTGGGTAGCTTCGAACGAAAGATTATGAAGTTTAAAAAGGTATTGTGTTATGAACAAAGAATCGCTGTTATCTTACTGATTTGAGAGAAGTGGGGAACATCAGACCATATAATCGACTTTTATATGTTATAAAATATAGACTTGAATCCATAAACTTGTCCCTTAAATGTAACCCTTACATCATAGTTTCCGATTTTCATTCATACGGAGATTTTATGGGTAATAACCGAATTACATTTTAATGTAATGTTTTCGAAAAGGTGTCAGGGCTTCATTATAACCCTATAATAATTTTGAAAAATTGCATTTTGTTTACTTTCCATCCTCGTTTAATTACTCGTCCTTCACTAATTTCATCTCCCAACAATTGGGATTCGATCATTTAGACCTCCATTCCACCAATTTGTAATCAGTTCTCCAATTCCCCCTCTCTATCAATGAGAATAGATTATTAAGTTTCAGTAAACAGAGCAAAAACTTCAACCATAGACTGATCAATAAACCAGATGTTCATTTATTAGTCAACATATGTTAGTCATTATTACATTACTGATACACATAAAATGTAAATCGTCTTATATTTGATGTGAAGAATGCAATTTAAGCTATCATTGAGAAGGTTCTTGGCTCTGATCATGAGCGGTGTTATCGTTGCCCATGACTGACAATCCACCATCAACCACGAAATTGGTTCCAGTTACAAACGACGCATCATCGGAAGCGAGAAAAGCGATTGATTTGGCGATTTCTATCGGTTGACCCATTCTACCTAGAACGTGGAGTTTGCTGCCCTTTTGCAAGATGGTATCAAGCTCTTCTTGCGTTTTGCAAACTGTTTTGTAAATGTCAGTGACGATCATTCCTGGATTGACGCAGTTTACTCTGACTTGGTCTTTGCCCAACTCTCTAGCAGCAGTTCTAGTTAGATGATCGATCCCAGCCTTGGACATCGTATAGGCGTGGTTATTCGGGAAGGTTCGTTTCGAAGCCAAGCTCGACAAGTTGACGATATTGCCCTTTGTCTTTTTCAAGTGCGGGGCGCAGAGCTTGATCAATTGAAAAACAGACCTCAAGTTTATGCTCATGATCTTGTCGAAGCTTTCCAATGATCCGGACTCCAAGTCGTCGTATTTTACGATACCAGCGTTGTTTACGAGGATGTCCAGCTTACCAAAATGGGCAATGGTCTTTTCCACGATGTTAACGACATCTTGTTCTACGCTCACATCTCCAACAACTACGAGGACATCTTTAGCGGAGAGACCAGCGGCGATACACTCTGATGAGGTCTTATTTAGGTTCGTCGCATTTAGGTCAGTGATAGCGACGGCGCAACCCAAGGAAGCGAAGTGAACAGCCGTTGCTGCCCCAATACCAGAAGCGGCACCGGTTATAAGAGCAACTTTTCCGTTTAGGTTAACCATTTTTGAGGATGTCTTTGGAGGATGTAATAGTTGGAACTGTCGACAGCTATGACAGGGCTGTAAGTGAGAGAAAATTTAATGGGTGTGTTTTTATGTTAATTTACGGTAATCTTATATCTAGAACGATAAATTGAAGGTTATTTTAACTACAACAAGAATAATCTAAGGCCCGTTTTCATTAGAGCGATTGGCGAGAAAATGTCCAAGAAACATCGCGCGAGAACCTTTCTATGGCCAGTAAATTTCGAAAATATAACGTGAAATAGCCATTGAATCTGATTTAGCTTAACGAAAAGAATATGAGCGAAACCCTAAACTTTTATCACGTCTCGAAAATTGGCCAAGAATATCACATCAAATCTCTCTCACGTGAAAACGGGGCTTGAACGAAGACGATATGTGATATGAAACTTTAATACTGCTATCTTTAAACAGTAAACGGATCGAGTTACTATAGAACTGAACTTTATTTAGCTTGTATTATCATTATACCAATTCATTGTTTTTTCGAGTCATGCGTAATTTACCCTCTTTTTTGGTTAGCTTTGAACGATAGATTACGAAGCTTAAAAAGGTATTGTCATAAGAATAAAGCGTCGCTGTTATCTAACTGATTTAAGAGAAGTGGGAGATATCAGCCCATGGACATGACCTTCAAAATATAAGGTGTGGGATTGAATTACATAAGTCCCTTAAATATACTCAATATTAATTTTTACCTTGCAAAAAAATAATTAACAAAATTGTGTATATCAATTTAATTTTAATTGGACTATCCCTGAACTCTTTTAGTGGATTATGGTTTATCAATTGGGAAATTATCATAGGACCTCAGTTCCGGAATTACGTCCATTAGATCGCTTGTGAATCGATTACTAAGATTAAATAAAACAGAGCAATAACTTTATTCTTTCATAGAAGAAAATCATAAATAGCAGAGGTACTGGTCAGAAACAAATTTTAGTATTTATTTCATTACTGTTACACATACACGTATCGAAATCGCTTTAGACAATCAAATACATTTGATAATAATGTAATTAAAGATACTTTGGTAATGGTTCTTAACTTTTTTAATGCGCGGTGTTATCGTTACCCATGACTGACAATCCTCCATCAACCAAGAAATTGGTCCCGGTTACAAACGAAGCATCATCAGACGCCAGAAAAGCGATGGGTTTGGCAATTTCCATCGGTTGGCCCACCCTACCTAGAGCGTGGAGTTTCTTACCATTCTCCAAGATCCCATCAACTGCATTCTGAGGCAGGCCAATTTTATCGAAGATGTCAGTGACGATCATCGCAGGACTGACGCTGTTAACTCTCACTTGGTCCTTGCCCAACTCTCTAGCAGCCGTTCTAGTTAGATGATCAAGTCCAGCCTTGGACATGGTATAGGCGTGCGCATTCCTGAAGGTTCTCTTGGCAACCACGCTTGACACGTTGACGATATTGCCTTTGGTCTTTTTCAAGTGTGGGGTACACAGCTTTATCAATTGAAAGACAGCCCTTAAGTTTGTGTTTATGATCTTGTCGAACACTTCCAAGGATCCTGGCTCTAAATTATCCATTCCTGGGATACCAGCGTTGTTGACCAAGATATCCAGTTTACCAAAATGGGTGATGGTCTTTTCCACGATGTTAACGACATCTTCCTCTACGCTTACATCGCCAACCACGACGAGGACATTTTTTTCAGAGAGACCAGCGGCGATACACTCTGACAATGTTTTTCTTAGTTTCTCTATATTTCGACCATTGATGGCGACGGCGCAACCCAAGGAAGCAAAGTGTATAGCCGTTGCTGCGCCAATACCAGAACTGGCGCCAGTTATCAAAGCAACTTTTCCGTTCAGGTTAACCATTTTAGGGGGTGTATACGTGAGACGTTATAATTGGGACTGTCGACAGGTATAACCGAGGTGTAAATGATAGAAAGATTCTCGAGTGTGCGTTTGTACCTTAATTTATCATAATCTTATCTTGAAGATTATAATTACGCTGTTCTAATAATAACAAGACAAAAAACAGCGCGAGTATGCAATTTGAACAGTTAACGCGTCCACTAACTACTTACACCTCGATCAATTTATCATAGACTTTTTGTACGGATGTGCTGTTTAAATATTTGACCACAGGCCAAATTATACCCTAGTTAATGAATTTTCGCTGTTCAATTGATTGCAAATCGATTATTCAACAGTGTCAGCGTTTTTCTTTCAAAGAGGAAAATGATAAATGAGAAAAGTTTTGGTCATTATATTGTTGCATTTATTTATCAAATGTTAGTAATTATTAACGTTTCACATACAATGTACTGATATTATTTTATACAATTCAACATTTTGATGGTAGGCATGCTATTTACGCTATAAAAAGGTTCATAGCCTACTCATTGAGCTGTGTTATCGTTAGCCATGAGTGAATATCCACCGTCAACCAAGAAATTGGTCCCGGTTACAAACGATGATTCATCGGAAGCCAGGAAGGCGATCGGTTTCGCGATTTCTATCGGTTGTCCGAGTCTATTCAGAACATGGAGTTTCTTGCAATCTTCCAACATCTTATCAACCGCATTCTTGGGCAGGCCAATTTTATTGAAGATATCAGTTTCGACCGCCGCTGGATTGACGCCGTTTACTCTCACTTGGTCCTTGGCCAACTCTCTAGCAGCCGTTCTTGTTAGATGGTCAAGTGCGACCTTGGACATGCTATAGGAGTGCACATTCGGGCGCGTTATATTTGCGACCACACTCGACACGTTGACGATATTGCCTTTGGTCTTCTTCAAGTGCGGGGCACAGAGCTTGATCAAATGAAAGACAGCCCTCAAGTTTGTGTTTATGATCTGGTCGAAGGTATCCAATGATTCTGTCTCCAAATTGCCCATTGAGTAGATACCAGCGTTGTTGACCAAGATGTCCAGTTTACCAAAATGAGCAATGGTATTTTCCACGATGTTAACTGCATCTTGTTCTACACTTACATCTCCAACCACGACGAGGACATCTTTTTCAGAGAGACCAGCGGTGATACATTCTGATAATGTCTTACTCAGTTTTTCTATATTTCGCCCATTGATGGCGACGGAGCAACCCAAGGAAGCGAAGTGAATAGCCGTTGCTGCGCCAATACCAGAGCTAGCGCCGGTTATCAGAGCCACTTTTCCATTCAAGTTAACCATGTTATATTGTGTATTATTTGTTGGGATTGTCTACGGGAATGTTTAGAGTATTGATGTCAATACAAATAATAAGGAATAGTTTCTGATCCCCAGAGGTGTAGTAGGGAGACTGGTTAATGCTGCAATTAAAACTAATGGAGCGCGAAATTTTCAGTAACTAAAAAACTACCACATCTTGTATCATTTCTAGTAATTTAACCTCTTTGAATTGATATTTTTTGTTTGGGTTCTTGATGAAGAATATTACAAAACTAAAACGATTATTTTGTTAATGGCGTCTTTGCTTTAAGAGAATCCATTTCATTTAACGTATACTTTACAATAAACAAAACTAGTGTGTTAATGAAACTTATGGAATTTAGCTTCGTATCTGCCGCGCTGGCGCTTTTCTTATGTAATCAAACTGCTATTTTACACAAAATATTTAAGTTGTTGAAAAGTAACCCCATATTTGATATAAAACGCCTTCAGCGCTCTATACATAAAATTCTACTTTGAATTTTTACTACACTGGAAGCTAGGGGTCTAATATTTTCAAAGACATTCAATTTTATATGCCTCATATCCTTATCCCACAGAAAAATCTTGCGTTAAAATTATATAACGAATACGTAACTCTTATGCCCAACGGGAAGGTCATCATGAGCTAAATTATTAGTACCATAAGTTTATAAGATTTGTGCCATAAGTATGACACTTTTTATACTTCGTAATGCTAGAGACTTTCTGAGAGCTAGTTCGAGAACGACGTTAGAATTGACTGCACTCGGTTTTGCAGTCCATCTTGAGCTAAATTATTAGTACCATAAGTTTATAAGATTTGTGCCATAAGTATGACACTTTTTATACTTCGTAATGCTAGAGACTTTCTGAGAGCTAGTTCGAGAACGACGTTAGAATTGACTGCACTCGGTTTTGCAGTCCATCTTCTTATTTTGTCTGTACTAAGCCTTTGACATCGTTTTATTTATGACGTTTCTCCTACCTCACTTTATGACAAGCTTTCATTGACCAGTAAAAAACTTATGGAACATATCTTATGAACTTACGTTAGTAGACAAGCTTGATTTAAACCCTTTTCGAGTAGCCTTTGCAAACGTCGAAGGGGCTACTTATAAAAAATTGGTGTTATCCATTACTTTAGGCTTAGGGATCTGAAAACCTAACATTAAAGGGAGGAGTTCATATTTCTAAATTATTAATTTTATAGGGAGCATATATTTTTCGGTTTCGTGATATCTGATAATTTTATTAGGCGTTTTTTAAAGTCGTCTTCCCATGCGAGGGATGTTTTTATGAATAATTTTTAATAGTATCGCAGAAGACATCAATTAACTTGAAGTTAAATATTAATTGACTTTTCCTTTTCCAATTGGGTGGGGGGGGGGGAACAGTATCATCTGCTTCATATAGGGTTAAGACGGAACATCCAGTATATGGATCCAAAGACATTAGATTGGGCTTCAACGTTACCAGTCCACCAAAGTCCACTAGTTTGAAGCCACATAAACATCTTTGGGATGTTCCGTCTTTAGAAAATAAGGTGTTCAATTTTAATACCAGAATCTATTTACCTCTTACTTTTGAACAGCGTGTATTGCTATTTTGTATTGTTAAACCTTACATAGCCAACTATAAAAATAAGTCAATTTTATAACTTTGAACTTACTTCATTGCTGGAGCTTCGTTTGAAGAGATGCGTCAAATTACTTTCACCAGAAGTGAGATGAGACTAGAAGTGAAGGACTCTAGCATTAATAGTAGATCCTGGCACTAGTGAACAAATTTGAGGATTTTATCCCGCTTCCCACGCGCTAAAACTAGAGAGAAAAAATTGGTCGAGTTCCAAAAACATTTCCTACCCCCTTCCCCTCAACATAAAGCCGCACAACACGCACGCAGGTGCTGGAATCTAGTTCGGCCGTCTACCGCCACGAGCGTCTCTAGTTTTGGAGGGAAAATTCAGAAACCGCTACCAGTGGGCCAACTGTTCTTGTGTTATCCAGAATATTCACTTTCGCCGAGTGAAGAATTTGATTAGCTCAGTACTTCTGGTCTCATCTCACTTCTGCTTTCACTAACTACTTCAGAGCGCATAAATAATACTTAAATCTGTTAAATTATCTCCATAAAAGAAGGGGCTATGTAATTTTTAAGATAATTTTCAATTTACAATTCCCTTTCAAATTAATTACGTAGAAAATTAATGGATAATCGTCACGAGCTCTAATGGTACATGGGAAGGTAATTATAAATTAAGTATCAGTTTATAATATAAATTGTTACCAAGCTTTTCTTTGAAACAATGAATGTCATTCTACTTGAGTTCACTCGCTAATCCCCAATAATTTATGCAAATTGATATTTTGATATTAAACCTAAATTTGATTATAGGAGCAAAAAGGTTGAGCTGATAGGCAATTTTGCGGAATAATGGTTATGTTTGAACGGTGGGATAAAAACATAAAGCATACCTGGCCTTACCTGAGCACGAAGTAGTAAACAAATGAGAACAAAAATGTTTTGAAAGTTAAAAGCTACATTTCCTGGCTTGTACCACAAGGTAATAACTACCTCTCCAAGGGAAGAGTTGCTTGTTACTGACGAGGATGTTTGTATCAGATGCTCTTAATCGAACGTCTAAAAATAGAGACTGAATGTATTTTCTATAGAGTAGGCTGAATTTTAACACCTCATGCCTTTTTCAGTTGCCTCTTTCATGGGGAGATGGGTTTCCCTTATGTAATAGCATTTAATTTTCCAATTAAGTTATTTTTTTAAGCCTCCGTTCAAACGTAAGCCATTATTTAATAGAGATGGGCCGATACCAGTTTAAACCGATACCGATATGATCCGATACTTGGGAAACCGATACGTACCGATACCGATATTTTACCCGATCCTTCGATTAAACCGATATCAAACCGATACCGATATGGTATCGGTATCGGCCCATCTCTATTGATGATTCTCGATCCAATTTCGGTACTTGAAACTATAAAACTGGCTTATCTTACGAAAAACCCATTTTAGACACTAGTTACGTTATCCAAAAATAGATGAAAAACTGTGCTGTCTCAGAGTTTAGGTCTTATGGCGTCATCTACTCTCAACATAAGTATTTATTTTCTTCAAAAAATATCGGGTAGAAATATCGGTTCATTTTTAACCGATACCGATATATCGGTTAAGGCCAAATATCGGTACCGATACCGATATGGCATCGGTATCGGCACATCTCTATTATTTAATAATAACCATTCTATTCATTTTAGTGGAGAAGCAAATACAACAGGTCTTCTTACTGTTATTTCTCTCGCGCTAAGTAGCACCGCTAGAGGAAGTGCAAGTCGACTGGCTTTCCGCGTGTAGTGAACTTGAACTCGGCTGACGTTGCTCCTTAGTGCGAGGGGAAATTACCTGGGTCGAAAATAATAATTGTATTTCCTTCGAGTTTGTTATTGCCTTGTGGCTTTACCTGGTTTAGAAAGGTTTCTACCGTAGCACACAGGTGGGGTTTACCGTAAAAATACCACGCAAATCTACCTTTACAAACAGCATAAAAGTAAAGCGGATAGAAGCGATCGAATTTATATACTTGGTTCATTAAATCGAGTATAA
This sequence comes from Phalangium opilio, assembly GCF_054372755.1. Lineage (NCBI taxonomy): Eukaryota > Metazoa > Arthropoda > Arachnida > Opiliones > Phalangiidae > Phalangium > Phalangium opilio. The sequence goes on from NW_028324226.1 coordinate 6,815,771, forward strand.
AATTTATTTTTGTACCTTCCATAGAGATTTTTTTTTAAACTTTCTTCCATGTCATGGAATTCTAAATTGATCGTCAATGTCAGGAAAGTTTAAAATGATAATCATTGTCAGGGAATTTCTAAATGGTCATTATCTTCAGGGAATTTCTAAATGGTCATTATTTTCAGGGAATTTTAAAATGGTCATTATTGTCAGGGAATTTCTAAATGGTCATCATTGCTAGGGAAGTTTAAAATGGTCGTCATGACATCATTGTGAGGAAATTAAATCAGCCCGTGGAAATGACCTTCAAAGTAACTTAAATGTACTAAATTTTAATTATATATTATTATTATATTATATATATACGAATTTAAAGCTCACTATATCTATTCATTAGACTAAAAACATTAAGTAGCTATTAGATATTTTCTACAGAGTTAGTCTTATGGTTACAAACTTACAATCAAATGATTGTACAAAAGACTAGCTTGACGGCTATTTCATTTCCTAACCTATTTCAAATCTTACTCCGGTTTAAAACTGACCATACGAGTGACAAGACAAACTAGAGTTCTGGGAATAACTTCAAACTGAAATATGCCAAAAACCATGATTGTTTTTAATTAGAGGCCTTTTCTAGCTAAGTTTCTTTAACACATTTTTTTTAAAAAATCAATAAATATTTGATTTTAATTAAATGATTTTTTTAAAAAAAATCGCTTGATTTAAATCCAACTGATTTGTTGCTGTTACACATATCAAAATCGCTTTATACAATCAAACACATTTGATAATATTGCATTATAGTAATGGTTCTTAACTTTGCTAATGCGCGGTGTTATCATTACCAATGACTGAAAATCCTCCATCAACCAAGAAATTGGTCCCGGTTACAAACGACGCATCATCAGATGCCAGAAAAGCGATTGGTTTCGCGATTTCCATCGGTTGGCCGACTCTACCTAGAACGTGGAGTTTCTTGCAATCTTCGAACACCTTATCAACCTCATTCTGGGGCAGGCCAAGTTTGTTGAAGAGGTCAGTGACGGTTATCGCTGGATTGACGCTGTTTACTCTCACTTGGTCCTTGCCCAGTTCTCTAGCAGCCGTTCTAGTTAGATGGTCTAGCCCAGCCTTGGACATGCTATAGGCGTGCGCATCCTTTAAGGTTCTGTTGGCAAGCACGCTTGACACGTTGACGATATTGCCTTTCGTCTTTTTCAAGTGTGGGGCACACAGCTTGATCAATTGAAAGACAGACCTTAGGTTTGTGTTTATGATCTTGTCGAACACTTCCAAGGATCCTGGCTCTAAATTATCCATTCCTGGGATACCAGCGTTGTTGACCAAAATGTCCAGTTTACCAAAATGTGCGATGGTCTTTTCCACGATGTTAACGACATCTTCCTCTACGCTTACATCGCCAACCACGACGAGGACATCTTTTTCAGAGAGACCAGCGGCGATACACTCTGATAATGTCTTACTCAGTTTCTCAATATTTCGTCCATTGATGGCGACGGCGCAACCCAAGGATGCGAAGTGAACAGCCGTTGCTGCGCCAATACCAGAACTGGCGCCGGTTATCAGAGCCACTTTTCCATTCAAGTTAACCATGTTATATTGTGTATTATAGTTGGGATTGTCTACGAGAATGTTTAAAAAGAAAAACATCTCGTATGAGACTAACGAAAAATAATGAATTTTATAGTGTGTATGAATTACCAATTATGTTTTTCTAATTTGTTTTTAATTATTATTTGAAATTTATGGGAGCTTAATGGTATGTACTAATTAGTTAGTTAGTACACTATACCACAATGTGTCGCGATCGTTGCTCACCGTAGCTCACGCAATTCTCAGGGCCTCTAGGCCTAAATATTAAGAGAAAATATTTGTCAACAGATAACTAGTTAATTATGTCTTGTAAAGCTTGTATAACCACGAAAGCAGTTTAACATCAGTAACTAAATGAATGACGTACTAGAATTTTCGTCGGTAAAAAATACGTGTCAATACAAATAATAATGTATAATTTTTGATCCCAGAAGGTGAATTAGGACACACCTCCGTGATTAGGCCTACCTGTTTCTCCTGCTGTAATACATAGTTTACAGGCGTGGAGGATTCCTACCATTAACTCAAGGAGACCAAGCGACTTAGAGTGTAAAATCGTCTGCTATTTTACACTCTAAGTTGCCAGGTCTCCTTGTGCAAATGGTATGAATCCTCCACGCCTGTAAACTATGTATTGCCAAAAACTAATCAAGCGCGAAATTTTCACGTAACTCAACGACCACGTCTCTAATCGTTTCTAATAATTTAACTTCTTTGAATGGATTGGAGTTGTTAAGTTTCTTTATTAGGAATATTTCAAAATTAAGACGAGTGGTGTGTTCGCTTTATGATAATTAATTTCCTTGTGTCCCATTCGACCGAACGCGTTTCCCATTCAACCGAATCCCATTCGACCGAACGCGTTTCCCATTCAACCGAAAACAGCCCAAATGTGCGGTTTTGGGAAAATATATATCAGAATTCAAAACGCAAATGTTTTCACTTTTTTAAAGGAATTTTTTTTTACCCTACAGTTTTCGTTGTATATATATTGATGTTTGAAATGCAAAATTTAATTTTAAGAGTGATTGATAATGGAGAGGATAGCTAATAAAGGCGGATTTCTTTACATTAACAATATTTTGGAAAAGGCGTACCATAGTTAAATGATTTATAAAATATTATTAACCTAACTTAACCAACCCAAACCTAACCTAACATAACAGTAATGTTTTGAAAAAGGCATATTATTTGAGAAGTCATTTGAAGCTATAAAACATCAATATTTTGAAAAAGGCGTAACATTGTTAAATGATTCATAAAATATTACTAACCTAACTTAACCAAACCATACCTAACCTGGCATAACAATGAAGCTAAACATCAATATTTTGGAAAAGGCGTATCATAGTTAAATGATTTATAAAATATTATTAACCAAACCAAACCTAACCTAACATAACATAACATAACTGTAATGTTTTGGAAAAGGCATATTATTTGAGAAGTCAATGAAGCTAAACATGAATATTTTGGAAAAGGCGTACCATAGTTAAATGATTTATAAAATAATACTAACCTAACTTACCCAAACCTAACCTAACCTAACATAACATAACAGTAATGTTTTGGAAAAGGCATATTATTTGAGAAGTCAATGAAACTAAACATCAATATTTTGGAAAAGGCGTACCATAGTTAAATGATTTATAAAATATTACTAACCTAACCTAACCAATCTTACAATTTCCTTCTCACGGTTTGAACCCGAGCCTCTGAATTAAAAGCCTGATATTCTACCATGCTGCTGCGGTGATTCGAAACCCTCACAGACATTTAATTAACTAATTCTTTCAAATAAATTCCCATTCAGCAGAAGCCCGCCATTGGGCTGGAAATTTAAATATATTCTCCATAAAAAACCAAAAAGCGGTTTCGGTCGAATGGGATTCGGTCCAATGGGACTATACCATTAATTTCGTTTAACGCATACTTTACAATGAACCAAACCTATGTGGTCAAACGTATGGAATTTAACTTAGTATCTAACGGGCTGTCGCTTTTCTTACGCAATCAAACATATATTTTTTACAAATAATTATTTAAATTTTTTAAATTGTTGAAAAGAAAAACCGTATTTATGATATAAAATGCCTTCAGCGCTCTATATATTAAATTCTACTTTGAATTTCTACCGCACTGGAAGTTATTATCTACTATTTTCGAAAACATTCAATTTTATATGCCTCATACTCTTATCGTAAAGAAAAATCTCGTGTTAAAATTATATAACGAATACGTAACACTTATGCCCAGCGGGAAGGTCATCATGAGCTAAATTATTAGTAGCGTAAGTTTATAAGATATGTGCCATAAGTATGACGCTACCTATACTTCGTAATGATAGACTTACTGAGAGCTACTTCGAAAACGACAAGCGAGAATTAACTATACTCGGTTTTGTAGTCTTTACTATGCCTTTGTCAGCGCGTCACTTTACGAGAATCTATGACGTTCCTCCTACGTCACTTTATGAAACCAGTGACAAACTTATGGAATATATCTTATGATCATAATGTTAGAAGACGAGCCTGATTTAAACCCTTTTCGAAGAGCCTTTTACCCACAACAGGGCGAAATATTTTTTCACAAACTTATAAAAAATTGGTATTATCCATTATTTTAGGCTTAGGGATCTGCAAACCTAACATTGAAGAGAGGAGTTCACATTTCACAATTATTAATTTCTGTTTCGTAATATCTGAAAATTTTATCAGGTGTTTTTTAAAGTCGTCTTTTATGAGTGGCTGATATCAGTTTCCCATGCGAGGGATGTTTCTATGAATAATTTTTAATTGTAACGCAGAAGCTATCAATTAACTGACCCTTTCCAATTGTTACACAGTGACCATCGAAGTCCTATAGTTTGAAGCCACATAAACGTCTTTGTGTCTGCATACCGTTTGTTCTGTCTTAAGAAAATAAGGTGATTCCAGACACTATTTTACCACCGAAGTTTGAACAGCATTCATTTTATTTTGTATTATTATATCCAATTACAAAAATAAGTTTCGTAACTTCGAACTTACTTTATTGCAAGAGCTTCGTGTCAACAGTTGCGTCGAATTAACTTAACTAACATAAATAATGATTAAATCTGATAAATGCTCTCATCAAAAGAAGGGGCCATGTATATTTTAAGACAAGTTTCAATTTGCAATTCCCTTTCAAATTAATTAGGTAGAAAATTAATGGTATACATGGGAAGGTAACATGATATTAATTATTACTTTATAAAATAAATTGTTACGAAGGTTTTCTTTGAAACAATGAATATCTATTCTACTTCCACTCACTAGCTGTTCCCCAAATATTTATGCAAATTAATATTTTGATATTAAACTGAGTTTAGTTTTTAGGAGCAAAAAGGGTGAGCTGATAGAGAAATGTTTTTGCTTAATAATTGTTGTTTGAACGGTGCGATAAAAACATGGTGCCTTACCTGAGCACGATGTAGTAATAAAATGAGAACGAAAATTTTATAAAGTTAAAAGCTTCACTTCCGGGCTTGTACCACAAGGTAATAATCCCTCTCCAAGGGTAGAGTTAGCTTGTTACTGATGAGGATGTTTGTTTCAAATGCTCTTAATCGAACATCTAAAAATAGACACTGGATGCATTCTCTTTAGAGTAGGCTAAATTTTAACATTTTAAAATTTTAAGCCTTTTTCCACAGAGAGATGGGCTTCCCTTATATAATAGCACTCAATATTCCAATAAAGTTATTTTAAGGCCTTGGTTGAAACGTAAGCCATAATTTAACAATATAGACCATTCTATTAAATCTTGCGGAGAAGCAAATACAAGAGGGACTGGACTTTTTTCTTTCTGTTATTTCCCTCACGCCAAGAATCACTGCTAGAGGCAGTGTGAATCGGCTAGCCTCACGCGTATAGTGAACTCTGACTCCGTCTGGCGTTGCTTCTTGGCGCGAGGTGAAATTACCTAAAATTGTGTTGGTTTCTCTATGAGAGTTCTATTCTCTCAATTAACCTCGGTCGAAAATAAAAACTTGTTTCCTTCGGGATATATTATTACCTTGTGGTTGAACCTTTGTCAAGCTTAACACTTGACAGATTAGAAAGGTTTCTACAGGTGGTGTTTAACGTAAAAATGCCACGTAAAGCTACCGCTGTAAGCAAGCATAAAGGTAAAGCGGATAGAAGCAATTAAATTCACATATTTAAATCGAGTTTAAAAATTTATTTTGTACCAGGGAACTCTAAAATGGTCATCATTGTCAGGGAATTTTAAATAGGTAATCATTGTCAGGGAATTTTGAAATGGTCATCATTTTCAGGGAATTTTAAAATAGTCAACGTTGTCAGGGAATTTTAAAATGGTCATCATTGTCAGGGAATTTTAAAATGGTCATCATAGTCAGGGAATTTTAAAATGTCATCAATGTCAGGGAATTTTAAACTGTCATCATTGTCAGGGAATTTTGAAATGTCGACCAATACCAAGAAATTTTAAAATGGTCATCACTTTCAGGGAATTTTAAAATGGTCATCAACGTCAGTGAATTTTGAAATGGTCATCAACGTCAGTGAATTTTAAAATGGTCATCAATGTCAGGGAATTTTAAACTGTCATCATTGTCAGGGAATTTTGAAATGTCGACCAATACCAAGAAATTTTAAAATGGTCATCACTTTCAGGGAATTTTAAAATGGTCATCAACGTCAGTGAATTTTGAAATGGTCATCAACGTCAGTGAATTTTAAAATGGTCATCAACGTCAGTGAATTTTAAAATGATAATGTCAGGAATTTTAAAATGGTACGTCATCAGTTTCAGGGAATTTTAAAATGGTCATCAACGTCAGTGAACTTTAAAATGATAATGTCAGGAATTTTAAAATGTACATCAATATCAGGGAATTTTAAAATGGTCATCAATATCAGGGAATTTTAAATAGGTAATCAACGTCAGTGAATTTTAAATGATAATGTCAGGAATTTTAAAATGGTCATCAACGTCAGTGAATTTTAAAATGATAATGTCAGGAATTTTAAAATGTACATCAATATCAGTGAATTTTAAAATGTACATCAATATCAGTGATTTTTAAAATGTACATCAATATCAGTGAATTTTAAAATGTACATCAATATCAGTGAATTTTAAAATGTACATCAATATCAGTGAATTTTAAAATGTACATCAATATCAGTGAATTTTAAAATGTACATCAATATCAGTGAATTTTAAAATGTACATCAATATCAGGGAATTTTAAAATGGGCATCCATGTTATAGTAGTTCTGTAGTAGCACTTCCATGAACAAATTTATTTACAAGTTCATGATACTAAGTCATTTTTAAACTCAACAATCAAGACTTCTGCAATTCAAACCAGGTATTGTTCGGGGAAAGTGAATTTAAATGATCAGGTAAATCATTGCAAAGTCCGCAGGGAATTTTGAAATTAAATATTTATGGCAATCATACGTTACACCTAAAACAAATATGATCATAGATTAATACTATCCATTATAATAAAAATTATCACATTCAAATAAAGTTTTGAATAATCGTCGTATTGAAAAAGCGTTACACGCGTGGGCGAACCGTTAAATTATTAATGTAGGTGATTAGAATGGAACGCAAGGTCGCCGCTAGACATATTTCTCCGCCATGCATATCGCGTTGGACCGATATTTCTCTAATAACCGCACGTATCTCTAGCGAAATTTCGCCTGTAATACGCCGTCCCATAAGAAATGAAATGTGTTTTTCAATTTTAATAACTTTACGCCGACTTTAATTTTAAGTGAGTCAAGGTCGACTGCGTACGCCATGCCAACTACTTAGCAAAATAAACCAGCTATAATTCTCTATTCCACACCCCAAATCGTGTATACTTTTGCTTAAGAAAATTCATATTTGAATATGAAATTTGTTTAACTAATGAATGGCTACTCGGATAAGACTGTCCAGGGAGCCCATCGGTCCTATAAAACCTATATTTTTGAGCCTGTCCTATATTATCCTATAATTTTGAACCTGTCCTATATTATCCTGTAATTTTGAACCTGTCCTATATTATCCTATAATTTCATGAAAGGTCCTATAATATCCTATAATTTCATGAAAGGTTCTATAATATCCTATAATTTCATGAAAGGTCCTATAATATCCTATAATTTCATGAAAGGTCCTATAATATCCTATAATTTTATGAAAGGTCCTATAATATCCCATATTTTTGAATTAGTCGAAGTTTTCGTATAGTTTACCATCAAATTTGTCAAAATTTAGCTCTTTATCAAGATCACACTTGACTAGGCACCGAAATTGCAGAGCTCCCTTCGCTCGCTCAGGATTATAGTGGTTCGCGGACCGAACATTGAGTAACTCATCCAATTCAATTCTATAACCTTCCTCTTGTTATGGTGACATCAACCATGAATATCTTTAAATTCGGTTTAGGGAGCTGCCAGAAAGGTGTGGCTTAAAATGGCTCCTCCCATTTCCACCAAAATGGCGGAAAACTTCACAGAGTGAAAGGATAGTGGGGGAAGGCTCCCGATTGGATAAGTGAGAGTGTGACGTTTAGTAGGGGAGATTTTCACCCCTTTGCCCACTCTCTATTGAATTGTGATTGTGCATACTGAACAAACGTACAAACAAACAACTTACTTCCTCAAATATGTAAAAGATGTATTTCGTCACATTTCGATAAGAATTTAAATAAAAACCAATTTGAGGGGGTAAATACTCTGAAACAGTGGACAGTTCAGCTTCCAAGGGGACATTCACTCCATTGATTAACGACGCACTCATAAGTTTCATGAAAATGTTATACCTCTATGTGATTAGACCAGGTGTATTCAATTATGACCTTTGTATCTGGAGAGTGATTTAAATTCAGTCTATTTGGAAAACTCCTTTTTGTTATTAAATACGACCATGCAATTTGTACAGCTAAGGTCACAAGTATCTACCCCCTCGAAAGAAGAGTTATTCCAAAAGGCTCGTAACTTTCTCCGAAAACCTTTCCTTTTTAATTTTTTTTTCTAAAAAATCGTAAAAATAAATGAAAAATTGGGTCGAGAAGCCCGGGACCAGTTTTCTAAAACTATTTACTCCTTTGAACACCTAGTGGCGCACACGCTCCTACTTTAAAACAAGTCTGTTTTTCCCCTTAATTTGTGTCCTTCCATTCCCCCCAAAGGGATACTTAAAAAGCTCAAACATATTTTTAATCGAAAAGGTTTTATATCAAAAATATACAAATAACAAATTTCATAAAAGCAAATTAATTTTAATGAAATTTTTTATTTATTATTTTTTGACCAGTTAGAAAACACGACAATCTCTCGAATTGGTCTAACGCGTAAGTTCTTGTAAATTAAGTTGCTCGTTTCTTTAATATACAGCGTGTTTCTGAAAAGTCTATGAGAAATCAGGGATAGATAGACTTTTTAAGACGGAATGGGTAACAGGGTTATTCGGGTGCGCGTCCTAGTCCACGACCCCCTTACCCGTGACGGGGGGGTATGAAAGAAGAGGCGGGTCTTATTTTCATTATGGCGTTGTATGTATATCCGGGTCAAATAAACGTCGTCTGCCAAGTTGGAATGGATTGGGCTCCGATTGTAATTTTTGAAAGAACATTGTTTAAAAATGGAAGTAACACAAGACATAGGGCTTGAAACCAAAACACATTTTGAAATACGATTTATTTCTCTTTGATGAAGTTGTAGTGATGCTTTAAAAGCCTTCATAGATATTACAACACGAACAGGTTTTAACCAAACACTAAGCTCGCAAAACTCCTGGCCATTCACTAAGCCTTGGTTAACTTCATCAAATTCGCTTACAAAATTATGAGGATAGTAGAAATGATTGGATTTAGAAAGAATTAGCGAACACTTTTCACCCTTACAGATGTACTCCAAATCCAAAACACCGGCAATAAATTCCCTACCTCTTAATTGCTATTAAAAACAATTCCCAAATAATTTCCTACCCTTGCTTTGAGACGGCTTCATTTTGAACCCCTGTAAAGATGCTTATCTGTACAACCATAGCCCACTCTATCACGCGCATCACGACGCAAGCTGCTCGCGCTATATAGCGCGAGCAGCACAGCGTCCGGGAGCGCGGATCGAGTGGGCTCTTGTACAACGCAAGAGGGGTCGTAGTCATAGCGACAGATGTAAACAGGAATTACGTATTTTTGGCCCTCCTTGTCAGCAACGTCACCAATACGTAGTTTTAGTGAGCCAATAAGAAAATTTAATTTTTTGGTTACGTGTTGAAGGAAGGGGCTATGTACTCGTCTATGAGTCGGACTGAAGTAAATATTAACCGTTGGGAATTCCGTCTTAAAAAAGTCTATCTATCCCTGGAGAAATTAAGGGGGTGTTAATTTTTGAGTCGAAAATGTTCTATGACATTTTGCCATAAGGGGCACCGTTTTCGAGTTGTTATCGGATTGTTTTACGGATGACCCCTTAATTAAATTAAATTAAGAAACTAAAAGGCAATGCTAATTAAATTTAAGGGACCATCCGTAAAACATTCCACATATAACTTAAAAAAGTTGGCCCTTAGGCCTTGAGGTAAAATGTCATTTAACATTTTCGGCACGAAAATGTTTGACAGTAATTTCAGAAACACCCTGTATATGCACAGAACTGAAATTTCAAATATATTAATAATTTTATACAAAAAAATTCTAGCGTGAATTTTTCTGTAAAATTAAACATAAACGATGAAGATTAATATTAAATTTTCCCAAAACATTTTTTTATCTCCGCTTCACGATCATAATAATAAAAAAATACTTTTTTAGCATTTAAGTATTCCTTTTAACCCTTTGATGAATTGGTTTAAACCAAACCCAAGTTGAAGTAAATGCTTCTAAGTCTGTCCCCCTTAAGGTTCACTTTCACCTTCGCACACCTGTCAGTTCAAAGAAAGAAATTAAGGAAAGGGGTAATAGATTTAGGGGGGAGGAAGTTGAAATGAGTCTCCGCGAGAAACGTCTGGTCTTGAGACAAGTCCCAGTCGATCTTTGATAGTGTTCGGACGACGAGGGATTGGATTTTTCTCCTCCATTTCAGTGGTTTTATATCTCTTTCCCTCCTTCGTTTCCGAGCTCTTGATCTCTCTTTTTTTTGGAGTTGAGATGCCCGGTCCAACTTCTAACTCATCTTCCTCCGCTAATAATGGATCTTCATCCTCATCCGCAGCCTCCAACGTCCGCTTTCAAGTTGGAGGAGATTCCGCTAATGGGAATGGGAAGGCAACCAGGTAATGAATATAATTTAATTTCCATTTATTTAATTAGCGTCGTAGTAGCCATTAACTCTCTCTTGGATAATTACGTACGCGTCTTCTCATTGTTCTCAAATGGATTAATTTGTGCGCGATATGTGAATTAGTTTTAATTTGATATTAAGGACTGTTTTGTGATTTTACAACAGTGTTTTTTTTTTGTTTGTTTTCGACTTTTCGGGCAATTAGAGAGCGGTTTGTATGGGATTTGAGGGGAAGCGGAACCTCTGTGGTTTTAACTGAATTATAATATTTATTTATTAAGATAATGTGGAGTGTCATGGAGGGTCGGTTTATCTCTTGGACCATTTGTTTACTTCTAGAAAGGATTTAGTTATTGGTTTTAATTAAAAACAAGTATATTTATTAGTAAATAGCTGTGATTAACAAGCAACGTACAATATTTCATAATTATTTTAAATTTTTTTATTGGTTCCGTATTTTTGTTAATTTTAGTATATGGACTGTACTTTCGACAAATTTGTCCGAAATTATTGGAAAATTTTACAAAAATCAATCAATGCAATTCGATTTCTTAAATATGCTCAGTTACAGTGCAGAGTTTTTAATTATTTAATTTTATATTTTATAATGATCAAGTGGACTATATACATAAGCAGCCCGTTATCGTGTATTATTCCCGGATTTCTTGAGCGTAGCCCCACCTTGAGTTAATTAAATCAATAGTTAATCAAATGCATTTTGATTAACCCGCACGGTTTACAATAAATTGGATATTAAAATTTTTAGTAGAGGCGTTTCGAACTCAAACCGAGTTGGGCAAACCAGCGGAAAATTTCAAGTTAAATTAACAAACCGTATTTTAAGTTTCGAAAAACTTTTATTTTATTTAAAAAAAAATTGCTCATTATTATATTACTAACGATCTCTTAACACCTTTTTCCTTAACGTCACCTTTCCTTCCTTCACCTCTATGAGTTTTAACGTTGTTTATCAATCCGCCTTAGCTTTCGCTGTACCGCAAATTACTTTCAATTAAAAAAATAATATGTACAAATACAGTTAGCCAACATTAATGCAAATCAAACTAACATAAGTCTAAATAACAGGTTTTCATTTTTGTGTATATGAAAAATGGCGAAATCTCTTTGACAAATGTAGTAATAGCAACGCTGCTAAATTACTGGAAGGCCTAACGCGGGTTGGTGCCGTTACTCGAGTCAATGTCGCCCATATCATACTCCAGTTTGAGACTTTTAGGCCCTGGAGATAAAGCAAAAGCGAAAACGAGAAAAGTTTATATTAGCATAAAAATTTCCTTTAATTACCCTCTCCAGTACAGTTAGAGAAAAAAAAATTGGGCAAGTTTTATTAAAATGTCGTAGCGTAGGTATGCGCTAAAATTTTTAATTTCCTTCTAGTAATTGTCGTTAGATTTAAAGAAAAAAATATGGAAAGGTGATTACATTAATTTGCATATATTATAGAATTTTGCTTGCAAATGAAACGTTTTCGCTCTCGAAATTTTCTCCCTCTCGCCCCTTTATTTTTAAAGCAAACGACACCCTCCATTTTTCTACCATTTCTTTTTGTTTAAATTTAATTTCTCGATTTAAGAATTGACTACATTCCAAAGGCGCGACTCGACATAAACGAGTTTACATTTGAATAGCGTGACCAGGCGCCTTTCGGTTTAGTTTTACCTTATTGCAAAATTATTATTTATTTATTTGAACTTTTTTTCTGGATGGTATTTTGACACACATTTTCACTTTTTATTACCTGAGTTTTTAAAAAGCGAGTTTTTCAAGAAAGGGGAAAGTTTTTGGTTTGGGTTTTGGAAGAAGATTCGGGTTAGTTATATTCTTTGATAGTAGTTCCGGAAAATTGTATTTTGTCGTAGATTAACAACCAATGCATGGTCCTCCCAATCCTCCCTTGTGCCCAATTTACTCTTTGCAAATTTTTGGGTGTTTATTTATTATTTAAATATTTAAGGAAACGCTTAAATTCATGCATTTCTGTTTTGAAATTAGGACCTTTTGATCTTGGTATGAGCATAAGTTTATAAGTAATGTTCCATAAGTTTATCACTAGTTACTGAGAGCTTGTCATGAATTGACATAGTGTAGGTGAAACGTCATAGATTCGAGGTAAACCGACGCCTGGTGAGGCGCTGTCAAAGGCTTAGTACAGACTAAATAGGAGAAGATGGACTGCAAAACTAACCGAGTGTAGTCAATACTCGCTTGTCGTTCTCGAACTAGCTCGAGCTGCAAGTCTCTAGCATTACGAAGTATAGGTAGTGTCATACTTATGGAACATATCTTATAAACTTATGGTATGGGCGATCGAATATTTAAAAGCAAATTAAAAAGTACAAAAGTGATTCGGCGCCTTGTTTAGGTTATTTTTATGGTCGCCATTTCCAATATGGTGCCGGAATCAAACGAGATACCTAAAATTGTTGTTTTACAAAATATCGATACCTCAATCCTGAAATATTGATTAAAAGCTGCTGAGATTTGTAAAGACAGGTTCTATTTTCCTTTACATTTCTAACCGCCATTTTTCAAGATGCCCGTGCATTACAAAATCTCTTTTTAGTTAGTACCCAGTACTTAGTAGTAGTACCGTCCCAGTAAAATTTCAGCTTCCTACACAAATTAACGGTTTATTCTGTGCCTTGATAAATCTCAATTAGTGCAGGACTTGCGAGCAAATTCAGCAATTAACGACTAAAACAACTTTAATAAAAAATAATTCACGTTTATGGATGGGCTCATTAAGCGTAGACATTTAAATTACGTAAGTTAAAAATAACTTAACAAATTTAAACAAACGTTTGATAAAGTAAGGGAAATATATTTGCCAAAATAAAACCTAAATATAATTCGATACATATCATTAGCATATTAATTAATTTTAAGAAAAGATTTATCGGTATCACGTATTTAGATTAATATTACTTTAACAAGCTCGCGTAGGTGGAGTTGGTCGAACTCGTGGGTAATTAACTTTTTAAAATTATAATTTGCCAAAATATTTCCGCAATTAACTTTTTTATTAGAAAAAATAACCACTTTTCCATAAGAAAATTATATATATTCTTAATTTATTTATTCAGCGCGGAAATCTTATAATTTCGAACACCTCTCAAAGTCACTTCCTCTCCATATAAGTTTTTTTCTTTTCCGCCACTTCCGAAAACACGTTTTTAAAAACAATAGAAATATTTGGAATTTTCACGAACACTCACTCGTTCAAGCAAGAACGATTTCTCCTTAAGATATATGTTAACATTTTGGTTTCGTTCACACTTAGAAGTAAACTTCCTTAAATTCCTTTGTTTAAGGACACGAGAAACAATTAAGCCTGCCTTAAGTTAGTCGGGGCACTGTGAGAAAATAGGCTTAATTTGTAGGGACATAATTAGAAATTAGGCTTATTTAGTAGAGATACAAAAAGAAATTAGCCCTAATTATGCAGGGATGACTTAAAATCGGGTTTAATTGGGTTGGAAGACTAAGAAATTGGGCTTAATTGGGTTGGAATAGTTAAGAAAGTAGGCTTAATTACGACGGAAGAGTCAGAAGTTAGGATTAATTACGTCGGAAGAGTCAGAAATTAGGATTAATTACGGCGGAAGAGTCAGAAATTAGGATTAATTACGTCGGAAGAGTCAGAAATTAGGATTAATTACTTCAGAAGATTCAGAAATTAGGCTTAATTACGTCGGAAGAGTCAGAAATAGGGCCTAATTTTGTCGGAAGAGTCAGAAATAGACTTAATTGGGTTATGATGACGCGAGTTAGGCATTAGACTTAATTGTTTTAGGACACCACGAGTTGGGAATTAGGCTTAGTTGTTTCAGGACGACGCGAGCAGGGAATTAGGCTTAATCGTTTTAGGACTGAGCGAGTAAGGAATTAGGCTTAATTGTGTTCGGATAACGCGACTAAGAAAATTAGGCATAATTTAGAACCCAAGTTATAGAAATGATGTATATTTCAAAAAGTTAAAAGTTAAAATACGACTTAACTAGGAACACCTAGGAAATTAGGTCTATTTTATGTTCTAAATTACTGATCGAGTTTTTTTCAGTAATAATAATTATTCCACAGGGATTAAGAAAAACTTCTTACAGTATGAATAAGTCTTAAAAGTAAAGTACAAAAAAAACTGTTCATATAAAATATTAACCACGCATTGGTCTCAAGATAACTTACACAAAAATCCGAAATCCTTTTTTGGGTGTTGGTCCTTATTTCTAATTGCGATTAAGAGCCCTTAGGGGATTGACTGTTTTTAAAATTTTTATAATAGAGGAATAGATTTAGGCAGAGACAGGGAAACGAGCTTATCCGGTGGCTATACATACGTATACCGGTTACAACCTTACATTGAATCAAAATATCATTTTAAATTCAAGTTCCCTTGCTTGGGAAAGACTCATTCTAAGATAGCCAATTAAAAGAGTCCCGTTTTAAAACATTTGCGAGAAAGTAATTAATACGTAAAACCGTTATTTTAAGCACGATTTTTTTCTCCATAGGGTATATATTTTTTTCATATGGTTTAAAACTTTCGTTAGTAATTTTGGCTCAGTGTTTTAGGGCGTATAGTTAGTGAAGAGTTGATTAGCATAACTACATTTTCGATCGAAGGTGAACCAGTTTCGCCAAGAAATGATTAGTTTTGATTTCTTTTTTAAGTTTATTTTTTTAAGCGATAAGAGTTTATACAGTTTTTACAAGAATGTTGTACGCATTTAATCCAAAAATAGTGTTAATTTCATGTTATTACATGGAAGTAATTTTCAAAGAATGGAACTTCAATATAACCAGAAGTATATGATACTTCTCTTCGAGAGAAGTGTACCACAAAGCGGCTGGGGTAATTGTAAAATTATTCTTCCCAACATTTGGAGCAAGATTACTAAACCCAATCACATGCACTATAAATAGTTCCCGCATCATTATACTCTATTAACGCTTAACTATTTGCCAAGGCGCATGCGCTTGTGTATTTTTGTCCCACATCAAGACAATCAAGGTTTGTGGGTAGATTGATGAGGATTTAGTACCAAACAGTTATAGAATTCACCCTAGCACGGTGCGATGCCCATCTGAGATTTGATGAGCAGGAGAGCAAACAAAAAGTGGCTGCCTGGGAAGAATCTTGTTACATAACTAAAGTATTAAAAGGATACAGAGTATCATCCTTCTTCTATTATCCCCTTCTGATATAACAAATCTACAATTTGCTACGGATTAAACTTGCACGAAAACTTATCTCCAATCTTTCCTTTAACGAAGCATTATTCATTTGATTGTTTAATAAATTCATGTCTATTCCAGCTGCTGCCAAATGCTTAATAATATATGTCTCGGTTTTCTCTTAGCTTTGGGAAAAGTACCGGTATTTGCTTGTAATAAATTTAATAGTTTAATCCGTTTGATTAGAATTTGCAATTTGCTCCAGGCCATAGCCAAATGTCTTTCTTTTGAAGGATAAATAGAGGGGGGAAGTCATAGAGAAGGTAGAATCAGGGAGAGGCTATAGAACTAGATAAGAGAGAAGCGGCGACGATAGTACTACTGACGCCATCTAGGGAAACTAGTTGAAACTACGTTTGATATACTTTCTCAGCGGGACCATCCATAAAAGTGTGGGAGTCTTTTTTTTCTTCGTAAATTGGATTTTGGGCGTTTCTTGAGGCGTTGTCTACAATGATTTAAATGAACTTAATCCGTTTGAAATTTAATCGAAGTGGGTTGGGTTAGTTAGTGAGTTAAACATTCTTTTTTTTACCTATCTGAGTCTGACAGCAGCTATGGTAAATTAGTAAACGGTTGTGTGAAGTATGAAAATATACATGCAGACAGTGATCTACACTTTAATTTTAAGGGTGATTCTTGTTTTTTTGAGGGCTAAATCACTAGGGAAAATTTTTGTACACCAGATTTCAAACTTAAATTTTAATTTGATTTCAAAGGGATCTCCTAGAAACTTTATTTGACTTCAAAGGCATTTAATTTCAAAGGGATATCATAGAAATTTTACTTGGCTTCAAAGGAATTTAATTTGATTTCAAAGTAATTTAATTTGATTTCAAAGTAATTTCATTTGATTCCAAAGGAATTTCATTTGAATTCAAAGGAATTTCATTTGATTTCAAAGGAATTTCATTTGATTCCAAAGGAATTTTCAAAAGATTTTCATAGGAACTTCATTTGATTTCAAAAGAATTTCAAAGGAACTTCATTTGATTTCAAAAAACATTTCATAGGAACTTCATTTGATTTCAAACATTTTTATTCGTAATTCATTTGTTTTAAAGGAATTTCAAAAGAACTTAATTTAATTAGAATAGAATTTCATATGAACTTAAATTGATTTCAAAGGTATGTCCGTAGTAAATTCTGTAACTTTAATCCAAAATCAAGTGTAAAAATTAGAGGTGTGCGGTTAACCGTTTCAATCGAATAATTCGATCGAATACCGAACTGAATAATTCGATCGAATACCGAACCGAATAATTCGATCGAATACCGAACCGAATAATTCGATTCGGTATTCCATAAGCCTATTTTCACTATTCGATTCGAATATCGAATACCGAACTGACTATTCGGTTAAAGTTCGACTACCATAAATTTTGGTCCTTGGCACTAGAGAGACCCACCTTATTTAAAAAAATATCATCCCAATTTTATTTGTCTCCCATCAAAAACTACCAGCAAGTGCATAGGAAAATTTTAAGAAATACTTGACCACCAATGAGGAGAGGTATTTTGAAATTGAGGAGCTTCTAAATGTTCTTCTCCTTGCTTTGTCATTTTATTCGCGAATATTAGGGTTAAATATACGCGGTTTCTAGGCTTAACTATTCGCGATTAATCGGGAAGGAAAAAAATTACCAAGGCCCAACTATTCGGTATTCGATTTGGAATAAACTATTCGATTCGGTATTTGATAAGGAAAATTTTTTGGTATTCGATAACCGGTTCGATACCCAAAAAGTGGTAAAAAATTTGAAATGTGGGTTGATGTAAAGAAGATTTTGACAACTAAAATGGCTAATCAATATTTTTTTCAAAATAACAAATTTTGAGGAAAGTTAGCAATTTCATAGTGGTTTTTATTTAAAAAGTGCATTAAGGACTGAAATATTCATATTCACTATAAAAAAATAATAAACGATAGTCACTGAATGTAAAACAAACTTTTCTATTGTTCTAAATATTAAGTAATTATAATCAAAATCTGACGCTAATAACCAATAATATCAAGTATTACCGGAAACCATAAAATAAGCCCTAAAATAAAGAATTGAACAAATAAGGGGATACAGCTTAAAATGTATTTGGTGGTATATACTATATTACAGAGCTAGGGTGGTACCACCTGAGATCCGAGCATTTACCTTTTATGAGGGTAATCGACGTATTTGAAATAGCGTAGCCGCGATTGACTGTGACAACTAGGTCTCTCTCTACTTATAGTGAAAAGACAATGGAATAGCTTGATCCACAATGATAGAAAAGAAACTCAAATTGGAGTCTTGCCCAATATGGCGGAAACGGTCAATCACGAATTTTCCTGTAACTTTTTTTTCTCCATTTCTTGTTCGAAATTCAAATGGTCTAATTTTCATTTGGTATACTTAATTTGAATTAGAACAATACAAGGGTTGAAAATGATGGTAATAATTTAAAAAATAAGTGTGGGATGTAAATTTTGTATTCGATGGAATTATAAAAACCTATTGTAATTTTGTTTATGTTAAATTGAAAGATAAATATTAGATGTTATTATAAGCTGAAGTATAAACATATTGACGCCTTCGTTCTAGTAAAATTTAAGGTGTGATTTTGGGAAATTCACTCGTTCAATTGATAACTGTAACGTCACCAGATTGAAACATTTTGAAGTAATATCCCACCCCCAATAAAAAAAGGTGGTAAATACATTGAGGTTGGATTTAACCTGAATTTCAGTTGTTTATTTAAAGTATGATGACTAAAGTTTCAGCCTGTAATTTACTAAATACAGATATGCAAATTACCGTTTTCCAGCTTACGTAATTTTACAATTTAATTTTGCCGGTCAATTACCAGTAATGTCTGTCAATTATTTAAATACTTTTGGCACTTAAAACTTTTTGAAATACAATCTTAATTGTACTTAAATTACCATTAATTACCAAGAAAACGGCATTTTAATTTTACTGTTAAATTGCCAGTAATTTCTGAGAGTAATTTTTGTACTTTTGGCGCTTAAAATCTTTGGGGATACAATTGTAATTGTACTTAAATTAATGCAAATTATGAAGAAATGACAATTTAATTTTTTACAAAAAAGCAATGAAATGTATATATAGGTGGAACATTTTTGAAATACCGGAAAGTTTTTCCCAACTTAAATATTTTCTAGTTATCTTAATATTTAAAAAGTATCAAATTTATTGAAACACAAATGAATAGGTTTCAAAGGCTTTTCGATTATTCAACTTTGAGCTTCGTCCTAGTATTTTGACAATTAAAATATGTTCAAGCAGGAGTCCATAATTAAAGTTTATTTATTTATTTATGTATATAAACAACCAAAAATGAGCTTTATTTTTCTAATCGCTCCATTACGATAACAGCTGATAGAAATCTCTCATTCAAAATATCACGATTATTATTATTGTTCCGTTACACTTTCTTAATTTCGAAGTTCAGATCTTGTTTTTTTTTCATCAATTCAGGCCCATGAAGAAAGGGAAGTTGCGTATAGTCGACCATATTGGAATATGGGTCGCTTAACGGGCGAAACCGAATTTTGCCTTTGTTATAATTATTGTTCACTCCAGTCGAGTCGCGAAAGTGAACTTTTTTATACTGTACATACATACCTAACGTAAAGTTACGTTACGGCTGATCGCCTTTTAAAAATTTTTTACGCAACGTGAAAGGAATTTTACGGAATCTTTTATTCGACAAAGTACACCGTTTCAAACGTAGTGTTCCAAGATAAACCGTGTTATACGTCTAATGTTTTCTTTGGCAATATTCGGAATTATAAAATTGGGACGGACTTTCAATGTAAGCATCCCGCCCACTCAATTTTTGACCCGCGAGTTTTAATAGTGTCGTAATCGTAACTTTTACGGTTCACTGTTAAATAAAATTGTAGGCCTAAGTGATCGGAAATTGTGTAGCACTGATTTAAATCGCAGGAAGGTGGTCCGTATTTCATCATAAATTTTAACAATGTAAATGTTTTCTTGATCGAATAATTTCACTTGATTTTATTGTCTAGATAATATTTGATGTTTGAGATAAGAGTGAGACAAATTTCTATGAAATTACTTGAATTTATTTTTGACCAAGATTGAAGAGTTTAAATTAAAATCTCCCATGTAAGATAGAGGGTGTTTCTGATAAGTCTGACATAAATTAATGGGTGTGTTCTTTGGATCAAACTGAGTAGAAAATGCCAAAAAAAAAAAAAAATGGGGGTGTACGACATTTAGCTCCTAAAAATTGATTGCCAGGAAGTAGTCTTACACTTTCGGCAGTAATTAGCTTTATTATACCAGCGTACACGCACTTCTGCCCATTTAGGAGTACTTTTCTGCTAGAAAAATGTTTATAAACGTTTTTATTGAACATATTGAAGGGTGATATGTCTCACTCCACATGTTTGATTATTTCCTTGTTTCAGAGCCCATTTGTGGGAACCAAATGTTGTAGACCCTATTTTCTTTGACACTTTACACTCAGTTTGACCTTAAGAACACACCTTTTAATTACGGCAGGTTTATCAGAAAATTAACCTTGTATCCCAGCTACGTTATTCTCCATACAAGAATTAATATTTCTTAGAGAAAATACGAAATATTGAAGTACTGGAATTCATAAACTCGAGCCAGGCACGCGCCTCACTTTCTTAATTTTCTCTGGTAGGACCTTGGAGTGTTTTACTTCAAATATTGAACTATGTAAACAAGTGATTGAAAATAAGAATAAATTTGATCATAAGTTTAAGATATGTTCCATAAGTATGACACTAAATATACTTGGTAATGCTAGAGACTTACTGAGAGCTAGTTCAAGAACGACAAGCGAGAATTGACTACACTCGGTTCATTTTGCAGTCCATCTTCCTATTTAGTCAGTACTAACCCTTTGACAGCGCCTCACCAGGCGTCGCATTACCTCGAATCTGTGACGTTTCACCTACACTACGTCACTTCATGACAAGCTCCAGTTTGTAACCAGTGACAAGCTCCAGTTTGTAACCAGTGACAAACTTATAGAACACATCTTATAAACTTATGATATGATTTAAATAATCGAAAAGGCGGGGGTCGATCGAAATTTCGTCATAAAATAATTTCAACAATGTTCTTCGTTGAATATTTTATACATTTTTTTTTTTGGCGTGCGATAGTGATTGATCCGTAACCTTAAAATTAAATTAAAACCAACTCTAATCCATAGTTGCGCAAATGTTAATTCAATGTTTACTTCGTTCAAGTGAAGCGTAACAAACTTAATAACATTAATAATAATGGCTAGAAGAAATTACATTGAATCTGAATCTGTAAATTTCATTTTTCTAGCCAAAATGAACAGTCTAACCATGAACGATTTAAAAGGATTTGGAAATCGCATACAGTCAATGATCGCGAAGGGTCAACTCGGGAGAGGCGGGCCAGCACGGCTAGGTAAGATCATACAGTCATGTTAAAGGGAATAGAGCTATCTCAGTTGTGACGTCAGTGCTTAGGTAAAACGTCACGAGCTTAGCTTTAGCAATGGGCGGCCATCTATGGTGCCGCTGGTTCTATGGGCAAATAGTGTGGGTGACGTCACACTAAGGCTTCTGAGATAGCTCTATTGTTTATACAGGGTGTTTCAAAAAGGGTGGTACAGTGGGAACTTCTGTGCGGGCGATTTTGAGTCGAAAGTGTAATCTATGAGATTTTGCCACAAGGGATACCGTTTATAAGTTATGATTATTGATTGGAGATTTTTAGGGATGACCCCCTTAAATTTTAAGTGAGAAACTGAAAGGTAATGCTAATTTGTTTAAGGGGTCATCCGTAAAACAAATCACTAATCATAATTCGTAAATGGTAACCCTTAGGTTAAAATGTCATAGAAGTTACATTTTGTAAATGCAACAATTTCAATGGGTTTTAATTGTTTTGAAATAGAATTCGTTCTTGATTATCTTTTAGCTAAGGATTTAAGTTAACCAAAATATTTAAACACGGTAATTTATAGAGTTGATTATCGATTAAAATTTGGGCACGCCATTTAGTCTGGTAATTTTGTAGTAACTAACAAATGTTTTCCGTTCTGAAACATAAAATAGTTGGAAAAGTTAATTAGTAATTATTACAGTAAGCTATTTGATAAATTACTTATGCATCTTACAATAATTGTGTCTCGATTCCCTAGTCCCTTCGTGATTTCTCTAAAAATATGTAAAATTTCTTATAATACAATAATATTTATGGGTCGAGTTTTCCAACCGAAAATTCAAGCTTTAATAATATTTACTGTCAACAGTTGGACCGTAGATATGAAAAAGCATCAGTATGATGGATCGTTTTTAAATTAATACGAATCGCTTCAAGTCATCAGGTCACTTTTAATTTTCCCACTTTCTTTCTTACTTTTTTCATTTTATTATTTTAATGGTTCATGGGTTCTCAAAACAACCAATTTCTCAATTATTTAACCAATTATTACTACTTAAGAAAAACACTTCTGCAGTTACTAGGTTATTAGTTACCTGGAAATATATGGGATAAATTTCAGGGAAATATATCGGATGAAAACCTGGATATTTCAGGGAAATATATGGGATAGAAACCTGAAAATTTCAGGGAAATATATGGGTTAAAAACCTGGAAATGTCAGGGAAATATATGGGTTAAAAACCTGGAAATGTCAGGGAAATATATGGGTTAAAAACCTGGAAATGTCAGGGAAATATATGGGTTAAAAACCTGGAAATGTCAGGGAAATATGTGTTAAAAACCTGAAAATGTCAGGGAAATACATGGGATAAAACCTGAAAATGTCAGGGAAATACATGGGATAAAACCTGGAAATGTCAAGGAAATATATGGGATAAAAACCGTGTAATGTCAGGAAAATCGGTTTTTCCAAAAGTTGTATGAACCCTGAATTTGATAAATAGTCAAATAAGATCAAAGCGGCACACCGTATGATTTATTCTAAAATATTCAGTCGTTTATCATAACCGAATTATTGGGTTTCCTTTTAAACCTAATTGTGGAATACCCTTTTTTAAAATATTTCTTTCCACAAGCCCAATGTTTTGACTATTGTCAAACGTTGCCGCTCTCTACTTGACCTCCATTAGCTTCCTAAAATTTCCAGTCTTCTCCCCGTTAGATCCCCAATCTTAGCTCATTAATCTTTTTGTTTTTACGGTATACCAATTCACGCACGGCTCGATGAAAGACCAGTTTTCGATAGTATAAAGACAATAATAACGTTACCCGTGGCACGCCAAGTGTCCCTGAACCGAGGCCCTGTCTCTCTCGCTCTCTACCTTCCTTAAGACTTTTGTTTTAAAGATTCAAACTTAAGATTTAGGACGATCAAATTTAAGAAATTCTTTTCCACTCTTTCAATTAAGCCGACGAAACGGAAGACAAATGACGGAGAAATTAAATGATTTTGTCGGAGACGCGCGCGACAATTCGACCTTTAATGTCCTTTACCCATCCTTATCTCTACTATAGGCTCGTCGGATTTCATAATTGTCCTCGCTTATATTTCTATTTCAAAATTTTATTTAATTTGCATGTCATTAAATGAAGAACGTGGATGAACGTCTCTTTTTATGGATTAATATTTCCTTAAGTTTTATTTACTTCTTTATAAAGTAGTTGCAAAAGAAGGATGGCACTCTGCATCCTCTTAATGCTTTAGTTATGTAACATGATTCTTCCCAGGCTCACACTTTTTTGTTTGCTCATCAAACTACAGATGGGCATCGCACCGTGATAGGGTGAATTCTATAACTGTTTGGTATTTACTAAATCCTCAGCAATCAATCCACAAACCTTGATTGTCTCGACGTGTGACAAAAATCCACACGTGCATGCGCCACGGCAAATAGTTAAGCGCTAATAGAGTAATGATGAGGGAACTATTTATCGCGTATGTGATTCGGTTTAGTAACCTTGCCATAATAAATGTAAAATGATGTTGGGAAGCATAACGCTACAATTACTCCTCTTTGTGGTGGTACACTTCTCTCGAATTGAAATATTATATACTTCTGGCAGTAGGAATACTTCTGATTCTGTTAAGTTGCGAAACATAAACATCGAAATAGTGCCATCCTAAGAGTAGACTAAAGGGAAGGCTTTCAAGACGATAGTGTCTCACAATTTAATAATACCAGGTTGGGGTGAGACGGATTATAGGCAAAAGGGGGACAGAATAGTCCTTTATAGTTCCCATTCAGATATAGAAACTTCATGGTAGGTTATCAACTTATGGTTTTACCCAATTTTATTCGGTTTCAGTCGAATTTCATTAGATAAAATGTTTCTTATGTTTTTTAAGTGAAAAATAATTACAATATTCAAATAAAAAGTAAATAAAAATAAATAAATAGATTTCAACCCGGTCTCTTTCTGTACAATAAAAAAAAATAAACTAAATTATTCAAGCCAAAAAAATTCCCCCACCTGTAATAATACATATATTATTAAATAGGTGTGACTAAGGGAAGATTAATCTTCGACCTAAATTTTTAGCCCGATTAAAATTAATGTTTATAGCCATTACTAAGAAATTTGACTGCTGCTGACTATGATATTCACTTAGTTTCGTCATCATTTGTTCTACTTTCAATTTCAATTTGTGTTTTATGAAACTCGGACTCCCCCGGGGTTTTTTATCCTTCCTGTTCATGAAACACTTTCTTTAAAAAATAACTTGAAGACGATTTTAGTTCAAGCCGATTTTATTGTTAACTCGATTCAGTCTGCGGGGAAATTTTCTCGGAATCTATCTTATTTTAAAATATTTTTAAATAATTTTAAGTTGTTTTAATCGAAAAATGCCGATTGCCATGCCCGAAAGCGAAAGCGAAAGCGGAAGGTAAGCAATAGTGATTTTCAAATTCATGCGTAATTTTCAGGAATTTTTCAATTTTAATACTATCGAAAGTGAAACTTAGCCTAAATTCCATTACAATTGCCCATGGTGTTGATTGAGTAATTCTTGACCTATATTTAATTATCATCATCGTTCTGGACTCTTCAATTTAAATTCTTATTCATTTTAAACGTGTTGTTTATTGTATCAAGACGTTATTTACCTGTGCCAGTCTTGAGTGCCGTGTATTAAGATTTTTTAAATTTAAATTTTATTGTTACAAAGACAAGTACGTTATTTACCAGTCCAAGTCTTGAGTGCCGTGTATTAAGTTATTTTTTAATTTAAATTTAAAATTTCATTGTTACAAAGAATAGTATTGGTGAGTTTAATTTTTCACTTCAATCTCTAAGTATAACTACTTGAAATAAATTAGTTGCGGAGGGGACCATGCCGCCATGCGGTGCCTGTTAAGTCATTTTCTGTACGCCATTTTGAAATATGGCGTCACATTGAAACCCAAAAGCCATGAAGCCCTTCTCTAAAATTCATAGTGTTCTTTGAACATTTTAGACTCAAAATCGCCCAAAGAACATAGAACTTAATTTTAATAGTGACTATTGACATTTGAGGTAGCCTAATTTAACATTAGGCCTAGTTGAACTTATTTGGAAGTTAATGATAAATCACTTAAATGTCGGGTGTAATACTAGAAACTCCCAACAATAACAACAATCAATCTTAAGTGTCCGATAGTTTCCCTTATTTATTATGCAAATATTAAAACGTTCTTGATTAACAATCATTTTTCTTGGGTTTTTAAACACCAGTTGACTTATGCACACTCATAATGCGTAGAAATTCCGCATTGGTATAGACGGATACCACCTTTAACTGCTTGCAGTTGCGCAGTGATTTAGTTTTCGAGAGTGCATTTGTGACGCCATAATATCAAAGTTGGCAGTAGTTGTGACGTCACTGTCAAATTAGTTCATTTAATCTCCAATAGGTAGCGCCACGCATCCAAATCCCAATTTTATGATCTAGATGCCGCACCTGCTTTGAAAATATTTGTGTCACGTTTTAATATTTCCCGAGCAACCTGTATGTCGGCGGCAAACGTTTCTTTTTTAGGCCAAAGCGGGCTAGAGAAAATTAACTTTTTCTCTCTATGGTTTGGTTTTTTTCAAAACCCGTGACGTCACTCGTTACGTCGTCACTGTCTGGGTGCGTTTCCCTTCCTCCCTCCTTAAGCCTTAGTGAGTGGGAAGCGGGAAAATTAAAGGGGGGAATTAAATTAAGATGGGCCAATTTCTAAGATAGTACCACGGGGAAACCGAGGGGGGGGGAGCGAATCGCGGCCAATGGCTTCGTGATCTCGAACTCTCGTCAGTCGTCCGGCTGATATCGCGGTGTGCAGACGACGCGCGTCTGTTATTTAAAATTAACGCGGAGTGTGCGACCCATTTGTATTGTTTTAACCACTGGATTGTCAAAATTTCGGATTTTTTTTTTGTTTTTATTGTGGTGCTACCTTGGATTTTTTTATTCTACTACGGGCCGGTTGGATTTGGATTTGAATGATTCGTAGGATTAATGAAAGTGACGGATTCAGCTGACCCTCGGATTTATATGGTCTATTCTCGGTTTTGCGCGTGTGTGCCATTATTTCACCTTTCGCTTTTTGACCCACGTGTTAATTTGTTAAAAAATTTAACTTAACCTCGGTGCCGTTTATATTTAACCCCCTCGGCAGTCGCCACTCTGTGGATTTAATTTTTTATTTATTTATCGCGGTGCTAGAAGGTAAGAATTTTTGAACAATTTTGTTTGAAGTGTTTACGAAGTGGTGCATTCAATAATTGCGTAAAATTTTGCATGTCTTCCCGAAATTTTATACGTTAAAGTACCTAAATATTTTTTAGTTATTAGTTGTGATGATAGTAATTTTATCCTTGCCTATATGAAATTTAACCTAAACCCATGCTTTTAATTATGGTGGGGTTCATAACCTTAGACTCTAGTCGGTTGAAAATTATAGGGGTCGTTTTTAAACGTTCAGGGTTAATGTAGTCAGTTTTAATAGGGCATTGAAAATTTAATTATTCTCAAATTTAGTTAAGTTGATCATAACTAGCTGGTGGGAAATTGTAGTAAAGCTAATTAAGATTGACTATTACTGTTAACTAGTTAAAGAAATATCAACGCAGAAGTCACTGAGGTCGTGTTTAACAAATTACATTTTGAAGGGTTTGGTTTTCGATTGGGCAGTATAATTTCTAGGTAAATTTTAGACTATTTTTATTATAAATTACTATCTTCGAAATCCTGTAACAGAAGGGATTATGTTGATTATATTTATTCGCTTTAATTCCCCAGGGTTCATACAAACCTGTAAATGTTAGAGAAAAGAATTGTTGACTTAAGATTCAGGGAAAACACGGAGAACATTTATTGTGAACTTCAGGGAAATCTGTGAGGCTTAGTAAGTTTGCTCTGAAGGGGTTGCTTCAACTACAAATGAACACTCCCGTTGTTATTACTCTAAAAACCACTCCTACAGCTACTAGGTGGCCTTACACCTTGAAATATTTGAAAGAAAAAAAATCTACAATGGAGTAAAGGCAGTACAACGCATGCAAACGTCATACCCTTCTAGCTCTTAGCTCGGTGACATCCCCCTACTGGGCGCGTACAGTATCCCCTCTTACAACAGCGCGCTCAAAGGGAGGGATACACAGTCTACACCCCTCTCTACCGCCACTAGTCAGTCTATTGTCAGGAAATTGTATTTTCCAAAAGTTGTACGAACCCCAATACCACTTTGTGGTGAAAATAATGTATCAGTCAGAAAGTGAAACTAAGGGATCGTCCGGGATTTTGGAAAGTGGGGGGATAAATCGGAGATTTAAATTCTTTTCCTAAAAAGCCAGGGATAAACCGGGGATTTCCTTGGGTTTATCAAACCATGGTTCAAAAGTTCAAACAATGCTAGTTGTGATGGGCAGAAATATTGGAAAAATTTGGCTAGGGATTTTCAATGTAAAAATTTCGTGCAAACCCTGCACATAAAATTTTGAAGTTATAGCAGTTTAACTGACAAAGACTTTCAAAAACCCTTTGATCAGAATGAACTTCATAAGACTTAAAAAGTATAGTACCCATGATTCCACGAATGCCCCCCCCCTCCCACGGATCGAAATGATCCTAGTTTGATTATATGACTTTGACACTGACTAGCATAGCTCCTAGAGCCAATTCTACCTCAATTTTATTATGAACAAACCACAAACCGATTATTATTTTAAACTAGTGCCACATGAACTTAAGCCATAAAAAGAATCAAGAAAATATTTTATGTCTCGCTTTTCTCTATGAATTTACCGTTTTTCAACTTAAATGTCTTCGACCCTTATATTAGTTAATGTTAAAAGTGTAATATATATACCTAAACACGTATGCGGACGGTATTTATAATTTCATGTTTTTTTTTTATTGCAGTTGTGGCCCGGAGCCAAACGGTCCAATGATCAGTCGTCGAAAAATTCTATCCCGCTCTCGGGACGAACTCAATAATGACTTCCTCATTGAAGACGAAGAAGATGTCTGGTACCAGAAAGAAAAACTGTTTAAGGTAAGAAAACGTTTACCATATTTATTTATTTATTTTTATTATTTGGTGATGGGCAAAATTACTTTAAAACTGGAGTGTTATGTATGATTCTATGAAGTTCACGAAACTTACCTTAGGGGTGTGTTCGATTTCAAAGGTTTGTCGGAAATTATTGTGAAAATAATTATTTTGATCTGGAAAAGGTTTAAGAGCTGTATATTTTTTTTCCTGACACAATTTCCGTGCTTCAATGGAGAGTTTTATCGCCCGAGCACTTTTTCGGAATTTTATATAAACCAATTTTTCCTCTGGAATTTTTTATATTTTTCGAACATGTTAAACGCTTAATTATGTTTTGAAATCGATCTTTAGGTTATGTAGAAGTATTTTAATAGTTTTTGCGAATGTAGGAAATAGTTTTATAGGTAAAAAGGTAAAGATCTGTTCAGGTTTTTTCCTCGGCAATTTAACATTAAGATTTATGACTAAAATTGAAGATATTGAGTACCTCTAATGTGACAGGACAGTCAAAATTGAAGTGCTTTTTCTAAATGCGTAGTTTGAAATAGTTTTAAGAAATATGTCAATTTTTAAAACGTTAGAATTAATGAGCATCTTAATTATAAGTTCTTTTTCTCCTTTAATTAGAAACTTTTCTATCGTAATATTTATCAATAGATATATTTTCACATTAGTTGGTAATAATTCTAAATTAGCCATTAGCTTAATTAGATAATTTTCAAGTTAGGCTTAGCAATTAAACACGACTCAACGTACATTCCTTCTCTGTTATAGTTTTAATCTTAGTTTCCAAGAAATCCTTTGACCTGTGATTAGAGTTAGGATTAGGCTTAACTTCATGAGGTCATTACGAACGAACCAATCATTTCCTTCTAAGTTCTAAGTAACTTATTATGCTAGAAAATCAACTTTTCTCATTAGCATATACGAGTACGTTTCAACAAGAGAAGCGGGGCTCCATCCATATTTGGAAAGAAGCCCGCTGGGATTTATCCCAATACATTTTTTTTTTCAAATTAATATTAATTCTTAATGCGGTAATTCGTATCTAGTTGATGGATATTTTTCTTTCCGCCTTCAGGCGCTTACAAGCGGGATATAATAACAGGGCCTTAAACCAAACCAAAACAAATCGACGCACGTTTTCGTCTTACCTTTAAAGATACCTAGATAGCAATTAGTAAAGTCAAGAAGCGATACCTAGTGTACTAGGGAGAAGGTATAAGATGCCTAAGTATTCACGCTCCATAGTCCCAGTCCCCCTTTCAAAATACAAGGGGGGACGTAAAAGGAGGCCGGGCTATTTCGCCTCCCCTCAGATTGGAAAAATACGTAATATTCGTCATTCGCGTCGCACTGACGTGAGTTTTCAAGAACCAATGATATGCTGGTTGTAATTTAGAGGCGGGGATTAACTCCTGACCTACGTTTGGACTGGAAATAAAGCTAGAAATATGGCGAATTTATACCTTCTCCCTTGTAAACTGGATATCGCTTCTTGGTAAAGTTAAAAGAAAACACATTTTACTTCCCTGTAACACCGTGTGTTCTCGAGTCTTAAGTTTTCAAATGAAAGCTAGGTATGCATGGTCACGTGGGTGATCTTGAATCTGTAGGTTTATTTAGTAGGCGTTCGTGTAATGATTGCGGTACGACTACGCGATCACGTTAGCAAACTTCTTGAGAATTTCCTATTATATTATTTTAGCTTTACGAGTCCTTTTGTTGGTTAATAATTTATTCAAATGATGGTGAGTGACCTTAACCTTCAACCCCTAACGGCATACCAACGGTAATCGAGTCTGAAGTACTTTAGCCACTGGGCTTAACATATATTTTGTTAAGGGATAGTAGTCAAAAAATAATGTCAAAAAATAATTTCAAACTAAATTAAAACTAATTTAATCGGGTTTAATTAATTGATAAAATTGAATATTTTAATTAGATCAGTTGATAGAGCGGTGGTTGTTACAATATCGCTGCCATATTTAAAAAAGGTAGTAAGTTATGATGAAATATGAAATTAAAACGCATGTAGAAAATTAACAACCGAAAAACTAATGAAAATATTAAAAAGGAAATTAATTCAATTGGTAATTTTAATAATATTGACCCTTATTTAATAAAATAAGCGCGTTGACTATAGCGGATGATACGGTATTAACTAGAAATCTTAATTATTTACCCGATTTTATTTCTTTTTCAATTTCTCTATTTAAACTTAAGTTTAAATAATAGCTTTATATTAATTTAACTTTCAATAAGACTGAGTATTGACCCTTATAGACTGAAGTTAGCGGTGTAGCAGAGGACAAGGAAGATTCCCTGTCAATATCTTCGATATCATCATTAAATTTTAATTAATAGAACTTTACATTTTAAATATATTATCGTTCACTGTCCTTTCAAACGATCCCATTTAAATTCAAACTTTAATATAACTAGAGTTCTATCATTTACGATAAAGGAAGAAACTGTTATTTCCCTCTCGCACTAGATAGAGTAACGGGACGGGGTGGGCAAAAACCACAAACTTTTAAATTTTGAAGTTCATTCAAGCGTGAATTAAAGCACACACAATTTCGGTCGCGTGTACCCTACCTTATGCGTGTGTTATATAATATTTGGTATACGGAACGTACCGTTCTTAATGATTTGGGTCAGATCTCTCGCTCTGGAGTATCTCATGTTGAAATTTCTACGCCTGCAAAGCTACAATATACCTTAATCCCCTTTACACTGACGTTAGTAATAAGATGAATTGTAGCTTTTCACCTGCAGACATTTCAAGGTGATGCTGTTATAGTACCCTTTTTTAGCTGCAAACCTTACATTTTTTTATACTTTTTGGCTAAAAACGGATTCGAGAACTATACTTAATGCGAAATCTTTTTAATTTATAATTTATCTTATTGCCAAGGATGTGCGGCACGTTTAATATAAAAAGAAAGAAAAATTCCAAATCTGGAAAGAAATGAGAAAGATTTTTACGGGGGCGGATATTTTTCTTAGTTTTTTTAAATTTTTTTTAAGAAAATTTTTTATTTTTAATGTTTCGTAAAATGTGATGGTATGCCTTCTGTGCACGTTTTGCTAGTAGCCATATAGTTTATATTTTTTTGTTTAAACATACTGCCTTACATAGCTTGCTTATAACTGGTTAAGTAATGACAGAAGTAGACTACTTGAAATGAACCTTAAGGAACCGTGTTCAATTTGCTTCTAACTCCAGTTTGAACGATATGAACATGGGTTAAAGTTAGACGTGTAAATTAGAAGCCATTTACGAAGTTACCTTTTCAAATTTTGAATTAAAATAATCAAAGTTAAAAATCTATTGGCAATTTAAATTAAGCTATCCACTAACAGAAACCCATAACCCTCCTGTGATGAACTTATGTTAAATTTGTGTACTGTCAATTAAGTCTGAATATTTACACCTTTATCGTAGAATAATTTTACTTCAAGTTACTTACTTCTAGCAATAGATATTTTACCTGTCAAATTTTGTAAAAACTGTTTTCCCTATACGTTTTTGTTGCTAACTATGATTTAACGGTAGATTTTTTAAGAGGTAGTGAATCTATATGAACTAACCTTTACATGTGCACAAACTCAGTCTAAAATATGCACGCTTTACAAACCCCTTTACATCATGTTAAGCAAGTATA
This sequence comes from Phalangium opilio, assembly GCF_054372755.1. Lineage (NCBI taxonomy): Eukaryota > Metazoa > Arthropoda > Arachnida > Opiliones > Phalangiidae > Phalangium > Phalangium opilio. Next base: position 6,848,074 of record NW_028324226.1, read on the forward strand.
CTTAATTTAAAGAAACAATGTTTTTCTTTGAATTTAAAAAAAAAAGATGCTAATGACGCCGGTACTTTCTCCCAACCTCTTGTATTCAGTCTAAATAGTACCAAGTTGTAGTTTACACCGTATCTATTATGTCATCCTAAATGGGGATTACTTTATAAGATCCGAAGATTAGCCAAAAGATATGAACAAATACAAAACGGCGCGCGCGTTTCCTTCCGTCTTGTTCTACTAGGTTCCTGTCTCCATACACCAACCACCCCTCACTTTAAAGTGATAGTCGAAGTTTAATGTAATTTATTTATTACTCGTACTGAAAATCAAGAAAAAACGTTGTCCGAAAAATTTTATGTTGCTAATTTATACCAGAAGTGAGATGAGACTAGAAGTACTGAGCTAACCAAATTCTTCACTTGGCGAAAGTGAATATTCTTGATAACACACCAACGGTTGGCCCTCTAGTAGCGGTTTCTGAATTTTCCCTCCAAAATGTGAGACGCTCGCGGTGGTAGACTCCCGAACTAGATTCAAGGAGCCGCGTCCGCGTTCAGGCGCTTTAGGTTGAGGGGAAGGGGGTAGGAAATGTTTTTGGAACTCGACCATTTTTTTCTCTCTAGTGTAGGCGCGTGGGAAGCGGCATAAAATCCTCAAATTTGTTCACTAATGCCAGGATCTACTATCAATGCTAGAGCCCTTCACTTCTAGTCTCATCTTACTTCTGTTTATACTAGTTAAAATTGTAAGAACTAGTTGTTAAGTTAGTTTTAAATCAGGTGCTTTATACTATAGATAAGTGTTTGTTATTCGTTAAATAGTTGGATATCTACAGGGTGATTCTGAAAGGTCTATCAGAAATTAAGGGGGATTTTCTTTGGAAGATTTTGAGTCCAAAATGTTCTATGATGACATTTTTATGCAAGGGACACCTTTTTTAAGGTGTTTGGAGTGTTTTAGTTAAATTAGCTTTGTCTATCAGTTTCATTCTGATTTTAGGGTTCGTTCATTAAACACTAAAATGACTTGTAAACGGTGGCCCGGACAGCAAAAATGTCATAAAAATTTTCGACTGAAATATAATGTCAAGGAACACTGCCCTTAAACTGCTGACAGAAATTTTATAAGATTCAGACACCGTGCATTGTATTTTGAGAGTAAAACGCTAAAATTCCTAAGCAAAACCAACTTATAAAGACGAGACATCTTTGAGGGCGTTACACAAAATGGTTGAAATGATTCAGGTTGATTTCTGAACTTGTATAAACGAAAAAACACGACTATCACTTTAATTTTCCAATGGAGGGCAATCGTGAACCTCATGATCCACGAAGAGTGAAAGTATTCGAAACTTTACATACAACTTTCTCTTTTATCTCGGTTAATTTAAGTATTCTCCATTTACAAATTTCACTTTTTCTTCCCCCTGTCTGAATCTTGAATACCCTTTTAAGTAACGCGTGTAATACCATACACCTAGTGTTCTGGTAATCTGGTTTTGGACGTTTTTAAAGTTCTCCTCCCACCATTGTACTTGCCCATGTAATCGGAAAGCTTCGTGGCTGTGTACAGCGCGTAGAAAAGAACCTCAAAAATTCGATGACAAGTCTAGATTGGCTCCGAAAAGCTATTGAGATTTGAACGTTTTTAAGAATTTGATTTTTGCAAGAGATTGTAAATGCGCCCTTTCATTTTCGTTTATGACCGAGGGTGTTACGTTATGTGGTTTATACAGTGTAGAGGGCCAGTCGGGTAACCTGTGGAGTCGGACATTTGACATTTGTTTCGGTTACTAAAACATCATTGATTTGCATTGAACGTTTGATCGAGCAGACTATTTGATTCCGTTATTGACTTGAATATTTTTCGGTTGTACCCTATATTGTAGTTGAATGTCCAGCCCCTCTGGTTAACCCATATATGAACCGTTTGGTCAATCTTCTTAGGTATACTTATATTGTTTTCTAGTGGTCACGATTTTAAAACAAAGTTTCGTATAGTTACTCAGTAAGAACGTGTTTATGGAAAACAATTCAACATGGCTATATATTCTGTTGGCGAGTGGAATGTCGCCTTGGAAAGTTTTATAACCATTTATATTAGGAGGGTGAAAAAGTTGGGTCAAAAGGTCATGTACGCGTCAAAGGCATGCAACTTCCAGCTTTTGGTTTGGCCTACTACTGTCAGTTACGTGAAATGTGAAGAGGTTTGAACTGCCACTCAGTTTACGTTTTATATTAGAATTAAACCTGTTTGATTTAAAATCTTCCCATGAATGGATTGTTATTTCGTTTTGAATACGGTCAGACAACCATATTTATCAAGATTTTTCATTGGAATTTAAAAAAAACTTCCCTGGCTATGAAATCTCTTAAATCAGGGTTAACCCTTTCTAAATCAGCTTCCCCGACTATGACGTCACACAAATCAGGCGTTAACTCGTTTTAAATCAGCTTACCTATCTAAATATAAAACGTTTTGAACTTTCCTTGGATATTCCTGGCATAAGTCAAGGGGTTAACTCATTTAAATCAGCTTTCCTGGCTATGACGTAACTCAAATCAGATGCTTAACTAAATCAGCTTTCCTATCTAAATATCTAACTTTACTGAACTTGTCAACCAAGTTTTACAGTAACAACATAAATTAATTTCAACATTATTCTTCCTCTGAATTAATAATTCAGCTCAAAAATGGGCGTTATTGTTTGTTTGTCGCGATCTACAAACAACAATAACATCCCCGTCGCATTGTATTTGTTTACTAAACTCGATCACGACTAGCGTGTCACCTGTCATTTAAAGGCTGCAAAGTCTCAACAAACCTTTTGTTTGTCGTAATACGTGTCCTAACATCGCGTCCTCTTTCATCCCAAAGCTATCTTTTTTTTTTCTTTATTATGATTATTACGACGGTGAAAGTTTTACAGTTAAAAATTAAAGAAAGAAAAAGAAATATGATTCGTGACTTAGAGCAAGACTATCTCCGGAAGAAACCAGTTGAAATTGCCCTACATTTTTTCGTCCCCATGATCTAAGAAAAATTTACCCTTCTAGGCACTAGGCAGGTAGAGAATAATTTTTTTTAACCCGTTACTTTTCCAACACGAAATCGCTTGGTTCTTTTTCACTGGATGTCCTTGTAATGTTAAAAAAAATTTAACAACCCACCTATACTATTTCTTAAAAACTTCGCACTCCCTACGCTATTTCACGTTTTTACGTATATTTTTGTTAGACCCGTTATGTTATTAGAATTTTTTGGAAGCCAAAAGAAAGTTCTATTATCTTTCCAAACACCCCCCATTTGAAAGGGAGCTATAAGAAGTGAAGTGTTGTTAGATAATTACTTTTATTTCGTAGCCAGAGTTAATATTAGTTAAATTATGTTAGGAAATTTGAACAGAGCTTCAAAATGTACATATTAATATGGGAATTGGTTGATTCTGCCTTAGCACACACTTTGAAATTGTTTTCAAAAAAATGTTTGAATTCGCTGGCGAAAGATTTTTGATTAACTTTAAAATACTTCAATTATACGTTTTTAAAACTGTTGAAAACGCGTTCATAGTGTCTAGTGTACACGCGTCTCATGTTTCTGATAAGTTTGGCATAAACCAAGGGGTGTGTCTGTTCTTTGGACGATTTTGAGTGAAAAATTTGCTCCGACACTGCCGTCCAGGTTTTGGGTGTTTTAGGGATGACCCCTTAAGAAACTCAAAGACCAATCCTAATTTAATTAATTAAATTTAAGGGATCATCCGTAAAATACTCCAAACAGAACTTAAAAACAGTGGCCCGGACGGCGAAATGGAGATCGAAGTTACATTTTCAACTCAAAATCGATTTCCCAAAGAACATCCCCCTTAATTTAAGGCAGACTTATCAGAAACACCCTTTATATAAGCTTTATTAGTATTCTGGAATGAATAAACCATATCCTTTCATTGTCCTTATAGTTGGCATGTACCGGGTTTTGATCGAAAAATTTCTATCTTGTAATTTGCGTTTTTAATTGATGTGGTTTCCAATCCTTGTAATTATTACACTATGTGGGACAATATAATTTTTGTTTTTATGTCGGTCGGAATCTGTTCCACTTAACTCTGGGTGTGAAACTGATTTGTCCGATGATTTGGGCTAACGCCCTGAAGTCTTAGAACCATTGTTTTAAATTTTAATATAAAGACACTTACTTACTTGACGCCTTCCTGTCTTTCTTACATCTAAGACTTTGAAAGTGCAACCGGTCAGGCCTCTAGTGATATTCCTTAGTCCTTTGAAACATGAAGTGATACTTGTTAGTATTAACATAAGTTTATAAGATATGTTCCATAAGTTTGACACTACATATACTTCGTAATGCTAGAGACTTACTGAGAGCTATAGTTCGAGAACGACAAGCGAGAATTGACTACACTCAGTTTTACAGTCCATATTCCTCTTTAGTCTGTAATAAGTCTTTGACCGCTCCTAACCAGGCGTCGTTTACAAGAATCTGACGTTTCACCTACGTCACTTCATGACAAACTCTAAGACTGTGTAACCAGTGACAACTTATTGAACATATCTTACAAACTTGTGGTATTATAATTATGTATTGAAATTTGAACTTAGGCGTTTTGCATTAACTCCTCCAAGTCTAAGCTTATCAGTGAGGCTTAGTATGGTAATTAATTGCTTAAGAGTTCAGTTTAGTAATTAACGACAACCCTAAGGCAAGAGCCAATATCAGTAACGTATCGATATACTTCAGCACCCCTTTAAATCGATATAATACGTTACACTACTCCTTAAACCGATCAAATATCAAACAGGTGCATTAAATTGGGACACGTTAGCATTTATATCCGATAAAAATTAAACCTCTAGGGAAGAAAGGTGTAGGTTGTTTGACAACACCAAACTTCCCTTTACTACTTGATTTATGAAAGAGAAATCCCAAAATCATAAATTAGGACGACACCTATTGAAGTCCATAAACTGATTGTATTTTCATTGATACTGTAACCCATCCTTCGCGGACTTTACATATTGACTTGAATATGTATAGTAAACTTTCTAAGGGGCTCCCTCGCATTGTTGACTCATCAATTTGCATCGTTCCTTTTTCGATTAGAAGACACCTATTAGTGGGACGCGAGGAACATTAGACTACTCCTAAACTAAGCTTCGTCAAAGTAAGCGAATAATTCTACGTCACTAATGACGTAGAATTAACGGACAAAAGAGGTGGTTTTTGTTTAGAAGAAAGATTTGCTGTGTATTAACCCCTTATTTAGAGTTTTTAAAATTCAAATTACTATTAGAAATGGTTTTAATTTGATTGCAAGGAAGTCTAACAGGGAATGTCTGCCAATAACAAAATGACGTCGACAGGTTATGGCAGCGCCCACTGAAATATCTCTCGTAAATCCCGTATATTAAATGGATGTTTAAGGGAATTTATGAGACTTTGGGAAATTTCGGCTGTATGGATTTGAAAAAATGTTTTTGTTGGGTTAATTTACCTTAAAATATTAGGTAGGTTGTGCAACTAGAAATATCTGTGTAAAGACAAAAAAGTGTATTACAGGGCTCCCCACCATGTAACTAAAAGTCCCTAAAGACCCTTTATTCTTGCAAGGTCCTCATTTTACCCTAAAATTGGGCATTTGGTCCTTAATTCGCCCGTAAAGAAGTAACGAAAACTTGTTTGTCAAATAACAAATATTTGCCAAGAAAGTCCGAAATAACTCTCTGTTTTGTTGAAATTCGGGTAAAAAGAGCGATATAATGTTCTTAACTACGCTTAATACTTAAAACATGTCAGTTTAAGACATTTCTATATTTGGAAATTGTCATTTTGTTTTACCAATAGTCACTTTTTGGTTCACTTCTTTCCAAATTTTAGTCCTCTATTTATACAGCGAAGTATTATTCTTGAGATTTTGTTGGTAGCCCTGGAATTAATTCACTTTACATGATTTTCCTTTAAATCTCTGGATGACCTCTCTTCCAATATCTTCTTACTCTTAATCTATTTAATTAAAGGTAAGCTGAATGTGAGTTGGTACTAGAATGCACTAGGGTGGGTTGAAGTAAGGGAATAGAAAAGTTGATGCATTTTCACGATTTTGCCACTTTTAATGAAAGAAGCAAAATCAAAAGCTGCAGATCGTCTTTCGCCCACAGACTCGTTCTCGATTTCTCCCGAAACGTTTTTTTTTTTGTTTTTTTACTGCCCCGGGTTTGTCCTGGACTGGTCAGATTAGCTCGTGACTCATTTGAAGAAGATGGCCTGTTTTTTTATATTTTATTTTGTATCTTATACTTTATACCATCAAACCGTCATTATCTACGTTTCCCCACTGCTAATAACTGGCTTTCTGAGATCAAGTTTTCGCCCAAAAAATTCGGGATCAAATTTTACAGTGAAAGTGGCTTCTTTCTATACGAAACTTCTGAGAATTTAGGTTCGTGAAACAATAACGCTAGTCTTGTCTGTCGTCTTGAGTGTAATCAACGTTTCACACGCTGCGAAGCCTTTGTTATTCAGTTTTCACTGGAGAAATAAATGAAATGGAATTTAAACATTAGAAAAATTGGACGGATAGGAAATTTTAATTAAAATTGGACAATAGTGGACCAAGTTAGGGGAAAACACTTAAAAATACGTGAAAATGCTCGCTTTTATACGTAAGATAATTAAAGGAAAATATCATTCACATTATACCTTAAATGAACGGCCTTCTAAATATAAATGGGAAAACATTAAAAAAAATTCTTATTACAAAATAATTAACATTTAGTTTTGAAACGAGAACTACAGTGCTGCCCTTGGTTTAGAGGAGTCTGCTAGCCAGAACCCGCACGTTATTGGTTCAACCAATCCCATAGGGTAGTTCAAAAATTAACTATTTCTTGGTAATTTTTCTGTTCTGTAGTAAATTGTTTCTTTCTTTTAAAAATTATCTTTTAATATGCAAATTTTGCATGAAATTCATGCTAGAAATACGAGGCACCCTTTTATTCAAATTTAAATATGGCTTACTAATTGCTTTGTTATTAATTTTAATATTCCACCTGTTTTCAATTCAAGTTACGCAAATAACCTTCCCAAAACGATACAAGCATTTATAAAACTAACAGCGAGTATCCTGTATCTACATTCGAGTTAGGTTGCAGTATACGTCCTTTTCCGTTTTAAGTAGTACACATAATCGTAACGGATTTTGCAGGTGCTTAATTTCGGCATTTAAATACCTTCCTAGATTCACGTAGTTTAAATTTTAGAATTAAAACAAAAAATATAGTGTTTTTGACGTGAAATAGTATTTTTATTTTAATAATATAAATAATAACACCGCGGGTCTCCTTCTGCCCACTCTTTATAAAGATATCCTTGAGCCACTTAATGGGATAGTTTCAAATTTAACATTTTACATTCACGTCTCGTGACCTATTGAAAGATAATCATCATTCTTAAGTCCAGTTTTACATAAACAAGGTTCTTGTTACGTTTCGGCCTGTCGATTGCTATTATTTCTCAGTGTATGACTGGTACCGTAAACAATAGAGAAATCACGAACGAGGGTTTTTTTTATTCGATTGAACTGGTTATAACTATACCTTAGCCTTGGTTCCCAATATAAACTTATTTTATTTACAAATATACGTGTGTAAAAGTGGCATTTTGTGACTTGGCTAATTTAATTTACTAATAGTTAAATTGTCAATTTTATGTTAAAAATAAACATGGTGTAGGGAAGGTTAGAGCTTAATCAATCTCAAAATTATTCATTGCCTCTCAAAACGCTAGAATTAATATTTAGTTAATTATCCATAAAAGTTTTAGAATTAACTTTTAATTTTGATTACTCAAGCCTGGGCGCAACAATTAGCAATTTGCTTACTTGCGTCCAGTAGGGTCTGTTAATTAAAGATAGCAATTTCTTACAAATCATATGAAATTTTGAGAATTATTAGTTTATTTCAGAGGAAACTCAAAAGCCTCTAAATTGCACTAAATTCTACACAAAATTAAATTCACTTTATGGTATAATAATTATGAATGGTTAAGCTTTTTATTGCAAATCTTTAGACCTAAAAATGTAGATCTCCATTTCGAATTTTCGTCAGACGAAGAAACGCATCTCCATTTCGAACTAAGCGTTTGTATCGACAATTGAACGGAAGAGTTCTAATAGCCTTTTTACAAAACGCAATTAGATGAAACAATGAACTGAACTATATATTTGTGATTCTACTTTCTTCTAAATATGTTATTGAGTTGTTCGTATAATAGTTCTGGATGTATAACAACTTTTTTATATTATAGTTCTAAGTCTATTAGAATTTAAATATATATTTAAATAAAACTTTTATACGAAACAAACTGGGTCAGAATTTCCTAAAAATTCTCTTAACAACAATAGCGTCGGTTGTTATATAAAAACATTAAAAACCGAAAGTGGTGTATATAAAGTTTTATTTTAAAATTTAAGAAACCAAAAAAATTTAACATAAGACAAATAAGTGGGTATAACCCAACCCCTAAAAGTGAATGTTTCCCCCTCTCTACCGTCGGCTCGGATACTTGTTTTAAATTTCAAACATTCATAGGAGATATTTAGTTGGTATTGAACCTCTGACAGTGCCTCACCAGGCGTCGCTTTACAAGAATGTATGACCTACGTCACTTTGTGAGAAGCTCCAGTTTGTAACCAGTGACAAACTTATGGAACATATCTTATGAACTAATTATGCCAGCTAGAGTGTTGATCAACCCAAACTATGTCTTTATGCTCCCTTAAAATAGTTATTAGCAGTGTTTGAAGCTTAAAAATAAGATAAACTAAAATTATCTTGGTCAAATTGACGGTTAGCTTAACTCATGATGACGTCACTTAGGTCATTTCCGTTTAAATTGTTAAAAATGGCGCAGTGTTTGAAATTCGAATTAAGGTGTCCAATCCCTTCCTTGTTTGAGAGTAGGTGGAAAATCAAGATTTTTTTTTCATTTTATTTTTTGGGAAAGAAAAGGGGAGACTTTCAGATTAATAATCGTATCGTTTTCTATCTGAACCGAAAAATAATGGTAATGAGAATAAATTGCTTATGTTCGGGAGGGTTTTTGTAACGGGGCTTAAGACAATAGGCTCTAAAACTTTACCTCTCGCTACTGACCCGGCCAGGTACCGTTATCCCGTTTATCCGTCTGAAAATGAACTTTTCTTTGGCGCCTAAAGTTTTTTTTTTGTTTTTGAATTTTTGCGAAACACTTATGTTTAATGCCTGACACCCGATGGGGTCACATCCTTGGGTACACGCCCTTCCATGTATAGATGAAATCTATGGATTAAAGTGAGACCAAAACGCGTAATTAAACTAGGCCTATTTCAGGTTATTTCAATTAATATTTCTATTGAATAAGGGCCAACATTCAGTTTCTGTAATATAATTTTTAAATATTGATGTAGAGTTTTAAGCTGAACATTACGGTTTTTCATTTGAAAATTATTGTATTAATAGACTTTCAGGAAGTGTTTTGCCTACTGTGTAGCTAGCTAGCACAGTTACATCATCTAATGGTTCTACGATTTAAAATGAAGGTCTTCAACAGTTCACTTTCCCTTTAATTATAAACAAGGAAAACAATAGTAAATATAATAATAATATAGAGACGTAATTTATATTTCAAACATTAAATAACGACCTTTATGGATTTAAATAATAACTATAGATTCAGTCACTTTAAATGTGTGTTTAAACAATGGGTACAGGCCCTATTTGACAGGTTCATATTAGGGGTTTATATAAATAAATACCCTATTAGTTTCTGTATGCCGATCCATTGTTATAACTAGGTTATTTATTTATTCGCTGTATAAAAAGGGGTGTTATTTATCTATAATGATTTCAAAGTAAGAAATAAAAAAATGCTTTTTTAAATTCTATTAGGGTTAATATGTATTTTTAAATAAAACCAGGTCTACTTCAAAACAAAACTTTGAGTAAGTCGTAGTGCTGAAAATGACGGAAAACCTATACTCAATTTAATCTCGTTAATAATTATGTTCTAACAGTTTAAATCTGAAAATTTAAAGTTTTTATTTTGTGTTGAAGAGGACTCAAACCAACTCATTTAAATCTCGTTAAACACTTGAATTGGGAATTTTTAACGTTATATTATTTCGAATTTTTCTTTTTTTAATCAAAAGATCGTATAAAAAATTAATGTATCAATTGAAACCATGTTTCTATGTACAATATTAAAGAAGATATGAGCAAACAAGTTTCCGTATGGGCGCGTAATCTACACTAAACGTTAGGCTTTCCCTCAAACCCATCAGCTGGTACTAGGCGTCCAATAGGGGTACTTCTCAGGGGTTGCGGAGTAGCCTAACGAGTAGAGTCCATTACGGAAACTTAATTGCTCGTATCTTTTTTAATATTGTAGATAGAAACATGGTTCTAGTTGATAACATTCATTATTTTCTACGCTCTTTCAATTAAAGAAGAAATTTCTCTATAGGCAGGAGTATCCCTTTAAGCATTAGGTGACCATGTTAAGGGCGCGTTTATGGTTTTGTACAGTACCACAATTGTGCAGTAGGTTTTTAGGTGGCGGTGGTATTTTCCTAAATTGTGCCTCCTTTCCAAAATTCTACTAAAAAAATTGGCCTCTGAAGAAGTTCTGTGCCATCCGCATGATAAATGGCATTATTAAGGGAACCTCCCTCGCTCTTCGACCTACTTATGCGGGCACCTCTCTAATATTTCGCGACATATGAGGGCCACAGACTTTAAGACATAGTTTCAAACTAAAACTTTCGCTGTATGGTAACTACGGGTTCACGTAATGGGAGCGTAATAATAAGTCTTAGTAAAGCGCGGAAGTTGCGGTGCAAAAGTCGTACGAACGTCTCTTCTTTTTTTTCTCGCGTCTGCGGTGGCTTTGTACGCCCCAAGTGCCTTCGGGGCGTTTTAAAGTTATTTCTTTAAACTAAAAACTTAAGTCTCGAGAGATAATTGCTTACGTTCTTCTCTCTCTACAAAGTGAAGGGGGAAATTTTTTGAAGACCTAAAAATGAATAGTCACGACACAAAGTTAACGGGATCCCCTTAACTCGAATCCTCCCGCTATAGTAATATAGTTTTTTTTTTAAAAAAAAAATTTGGAGTATTGTTTTGATTTTTAGAATATTCACCCCCTTATGAAAATATTTTGGTTTTGGTGCATTTATTTACGGTTACTGTTTTTAATACGATGACCGTTTAAGTGTTTACTACTTTTGTAAGCTTAGACCCAGATTATCTTCGATTGTCATAATTTCCAAGGAATGTTTGAAACGAAGTATTTTTGAAAAGAGGTTTGCAACTTCTATTTAGAAGTATTGGAATAAAATTTTCGAAATTTTTTTGAAATTTTACTTTGTAGATTTATGATGTCGTGTTGGATATGGAATCATTTAGGACAAGGGTGGTACTAGAAAAAATGCATTATGTTCTAGAACTAATAAATATTTCAAATTGGATTAGCTGATAAAAAAAAGATAAGAAATTTGGCAAACGCCCTCAAATATTTTTAATACCCAGTATAATTTTATATAAATTAATTCTATAGTAAAATAGTTTGTAGGATAAATTTAACTTTCAAAGATAAAAAAACGTAATTTTAATTTTCACCATCCATAAAAAATTAACAGTGAAACAATGGCAATCGGTTTTATGAAAAGAACAATTTTTTTTACTTCAATTTTGGAAGAAAGGGGTTGAAATAATAAAAAAAAATTATTAGAAAATAAATACGAGCTAGGTATGAGACTATATTGAAGTTATGAAGAAGTTAAAAACTTCTGGTGCGCGCACCACTACCAGCAGTACGGACATGGACACAAAAGTTTTAAAAGAAAGTTTAAAATTTACGACTTTTTTTTACCTCCTGACCTAAAAAATACTTGGTTGAAGATTCGTTTTTACAAAGAGCTCGCAGGAACTAGTCGTAAAAAGTTCCGCAAAACCAGTTAAAAGTATATTTCAAAAAGAAGATGGGTGCCAATACCGCGCGTTTAAAGATTTTTAAGTAGAAAAATTCCTCGCCATAAACGAGTTCTTAAAATTCCAGTGTGAAAGGGTATAAAACAGGTATACTCAATCCCCTCTCGGGGAAAAAGTACAGTTAAGCGGATTAAAATAAATTAATATTGGTAAAAGTGGTCATTAATTATATCCCTAACAAAAGACTCGAAGAAAACCAACTTGCACAAGATTCAAATTCTGGAAATAGGATAATATAAAAATAGGTTTAAAACGTTACATTGAATCGTTGTTTATAAAATTTGCATATTTTTTTCCTTCTCATCTGGTGGCTGGACTGGATAATAATAATCTAAGTAACGTTAGTTGATGCATTGTTTGACATTAAAGCTAAATTTGTTCAGGTTTATGACGTCACAAAATTATCAGTCATGGTGTTTTCTTTTAGGTGAAACTCTCAATGGTGAAGCATTTCCATGACTTGTAATGCATAGCATTATTAACCTAGAACAATTGCCATGACTTCCTGACCCCTGGCCTTCCCTATTCTTTAACCCAGAACCATTTCCATGACTAAAACATTCCTTACTCTTGACCCTACCTTTTTTCATTCCCAGTACCATTTCCATGTCTTCAATATTCCTGACCCTTGACCTTCCCTATTCTCTAACCCAGTATCATTTCCATCACTTCCATACTTCTGACCCCTGACCTTCCCTATTTTCTAACCAAGAACCACTTGCATGACTTCAACATTCCTGACCCCTGACCTACCCTATTCTCTAACCAAGAACCACTTGCATGACTTCAACATTCCTGACCCCTGACCTACCCTATTCTCTAACCAAGAACCACTTGCATGACTTCAACATTCCTGACCCCTGACCTACCCTATTCTCTAACCAAGAACCACTTGCATGACTTCAACATTCCTGACCCCTGACCTACCCTATTCTCTAACCAAGAACCACTTGCATGACTTCAACATTCCTGACCCCTGACCTACCCTATTCTCTAACCAAGAACCACTTGCATGACTTCAACATTCCTGACCCCTGACCTACCCTATTCTCTAACCAAGAACACTTGCATGACTTCAACATTCCTGACCCCTGACCTTCCTATTCTCTAACCAAGAACCACTTGCATGACTTCAACATTCCTGACCCCTGACCTACCCTATTCTCTAACCAAGAACCACTTGCATGACTTCAACATTCCTGACCCCTGACCTACCCTATTCTCTAACCCAATAACATTTCCATGACTTCAACATTCCTGACCCCTGACCTACCCTATTCTCTAACCCAATAACATTTCCATGACTTAAAATTTCCTGATCCCTGACCTTCCCAATCTTCTAACCCAGAACCACTTTCATGACTTAAAATTTCCTGACCCCTGACCTTCCCAATTCTAACTCGTAACGTTCCTATAGACTCCTGCGCATAACTTCTCCAAATACCTCTTGTTTGTTTTTTGATTATAAAGAAACATGAAGTACTTTCTGAAGATAATAATAATAACAACAACCATTCCGTTATTAAATTTTCCACACCATTACCCTACCATCTCTCACACTCTTAAAAACTTCCGCACTTAATTAATACCATCTCCGTTCTCCTAATTGAATTTGCTTTTGGGTCATCATCCCCATCCGAGATGATATTAATTAAAAGCCGAATCGCCTCATCCTGCTTTAAAAGGCTCCCCCCAAGTAACCGTAATTAATGGCATAATGGAAATTAAGGCACGAAACACTCGTTTCCTTATCTCTCTTCAATTCTTTCGCCCGTTTCCAATAGCCCCTTATTCCACTCGACCACCCTCCAACATAAAGCACATATATGCTCCTTATTATTTTAAAAATTTTACATCCTTTCCTCAATAAATCGGTCAGTACCTTCGATAGTCCTGTCTTGTCATTGCACGAAGCCAATCTCTCGAATATATCTTATCATAAGGGTACATACGTACTTTCCTTCGCTTCATTTGATTTTAAAATTGTAGGTAATCATAGCAGAAAATGTTCACACTTATCGCGCAAGACCAGAATAGCTCAATCTAAGGTCCATTAAATGCCCAATTGATAGTTTTTTTTAACGGAAATATATAATTCGTAAATTAACATTCTACCCTAGTTAGATTTGGATGAGCGTTGTAGTTTTATGTTTTCTGCGCATGTGCAAAATACTTGTATTGGTTTTAGCTTTGTTTGTATTGCATGATTCTTCACGCGCTAATTTAAAATTTTGGGAAAAATTAATTTCTATAATTTATAGTTTACGTGTAGTTTGTTAAGTATAAGTACTAAAAACATTGACAACAATGATTGGTAATTTACCAACTCCCAAGTATTTCAATACCAAATGGTTTTAATTGGTACAAATATTATACATATTATATAAACAAATTTCCCAATATTGCCTTAAATGGTATATTTATAAAACCTAAGCAGAGATAGATTTAATTTTAGAAGTAGGAATAGAGAACAGAGTAATCTGGGCGCTCGTCAAAGTCCCGGACCCCCTTCCACGGGACGGGGGTATGAAAGAAGAGGCGGGTCATAGCAACAGAGGTAAAAAGCAATTGCGTAGTTTTCGCCAATAAGATAATTTAAAGTTTGCGTTACGTGTTGGAGGGAGTGGCTCCCCGTTCTCCATTCCTGCTTCTAAAATTACATCTATCCCTGATAAAACCTAAGATTAACAGTTTCAACATTATCTCTACTCGGATTCAAGCTGCGTTAGTGCGGTCTAATAAAGCTAAACCAATGTGTGTAGAGTTGTACGTCGAGGCAAATATTGGAGTTTTTGACTAGTACTTCACCAAAGCTAGACTAATGCATTTATTAAACGTAGAAGTAGTATGTTAGTTAAGCTTCATATGCGGAAAACTTGGAATTTAAAACAGGCGCGATAAACCATTAAACTGAAACTTGATATTTTGGAGTATACTTACCTCTCGACCGTTTAATTGTTTTTTCCGCTTACTTTCAATTTCCGTTTTGATTTGGTGTTTCGATTAAATATGAAGGGTTGTGTTTTTTATTCAATTGGTACCTATTAAGAATTTAATAATGTTTCATTATTTTATTCTGATTGTTTTTAGTAGAGTTTTTGATATCGTATTAAAAGGCAAATATCCGGTTTTGTTTCGAGATCTTAACATATTATCTTAGGATGAGAAGCCTCTGTTGAATCTATTAGAGATAGCGAATTTATATTTAAAATCGGGTCAATTAATCCGGATATTAAGGACTTTGATGATTCTTGATCGTAATAGCTTCTTACCTGATTTAATTACTTATATAAGCCTTGTTATTTTTCAATATTTATAAATGGAAAAGCTCTTAACTTAAATTAAATTAACAAACTAGAGATATTTGCTAGTGAGGGCACTCGAACCTTTAGAGGTAATATATTCACTAGGTGGTTACAAAAAAAAGGAGCCTGAATCTCTAAAGCTTGAAATTCTATAACCAACATGCCAGTGTTTCTCTGCATATATTAAATTGTCAAATTAATTTTACGTTTTAATGATTAGTTTAGTTTAATTTGAAGATACTTTGTGTTAGTTATAAAAAAGTGTATACTTCTATACTTAATTTAGTATTATTAGAAACATGAATTCTTCTTTAATAATAATATTATTTGCATTTGACATCTTTTTAAGATGACACGGTTTATTTATTTCATAATCATTACCTAAAGATCACTCCCTAATCCCTAATCAGTCCGTCTTGAAACCCGGAAGTCAAAAATCTCAGATAAATATCATTAAGCCATACCCCACCTAACCCTCTTTTAAAGTCCATACCTTGTTTACTTTTTAATATCCCGCCCAAGTAGCTAGAATTTTCTTTCATTATAAGAAATTAAAAAACAGTTAAAATAATTTTCTTGAATATTTAAGTTTTAGTGAATCTCGGGCATTGGGCCGAGCCGCGTAATTAGAGAATATATGGTCGTAATAATCTAGAAAAACTTACCTGTGCAATAAAACTACATGGCCTTAATAACCCTCTAAGCAAACTTTAATTTCGGCGAAATTTATTTCAAATTGACTCTAAAATATGTGATTAAATATTCTTTAATCAAACAGTCGGAGTTCCCCCGTTTTGTTTAACATAAAAGTATTTAATTAATGAAAAAAAATTTAATTGATAAAGATAAGTGATTTCAAGAACTGGATTAACTGGTCGAATACGTAAAGTGTATTTGAATAATTAGGATTTATAACAACTGTAAATAAGGTATCGGATAACTTCAGGAAATTAATTTATATCTTTGAAAATTCTGAAGGTATGTTGAAGTAAATTTGGCATAGTGAGTTTAAGCATATTTAGAATTAGTGTATTTTGATAAAGGTCATGTGCATCATGGAATGGTACCGAAATTGACCCTGGAAGGACTTTAGACTATTAGACATTGGCCCTGCTGGAAAACGCCCATGAATTTGATTTTGAACTTCGAAAATGTGGGGTGAACGTAAGATTGGCGGCGTATTTATCCTATTTTAGGAAAGACTAACGATTTATTGTAAATTATTTTATCTGGATAAAGATCCAGTGTAAATGTTCAGAAATAAATTTTAACATTGGAGAGATTTTTTTTGTCATTAAAAGTTAAAAACTGATTGTAACTACGAGAAAGTTGATGGAATTTTGACGCTGGGTGAAACTACTGGTCCCCCATGGGTTTATGATACGTGATACATTTTTAAAATATTCTAACTGCACATAACCACCACGAATTCGATTTTGTTTCATTTGGGGGCCCATTTTCTGTTACATTATTTGTATTTAACTCCCAAGATCTAGGCCAACTAAAATTTTTAAATTAACTTTGGCCCTGGAGAGGCTCAAACTTGATATGTTCACGTAATTTTGTAGAAAATTTCGGGCCCAATCTTTTTCTGCTCAATCTTAAATCTTAACTTATATATTTGAAAAGAACGGAGGTAATGAAGTGTGTTTTAGTTTTTTCTTATCAGGGCTTATTGGTGCCCCGGGCCTAGTTAGTGAAGTAACGGTTTCTTAGCTTAATAGGAAAAAATCGTTACGTGTATATCTCTTGGGTATGGTCAAGAAGCGATATCTAGTTTACTAGGGAGAAGGCATGATTTTCCCACATGTCTAGCTTTATCTCTAATCCAAACGTAGGTTCGGAGTTAATCCCCGCTTCTAAATTACAACCAGCATCTCATTGGTTCTTGAAAACTCACGTCAGCGCGACGCGAATGACAAAAATTACTGACGACTGAGGAGGTGCGAAATAGCCCGGCCTCCTTTTCGTCCCCCCCCCTTGTATTTTGAAAGGGGGACTGGGATTATGGGGTGCGAATACTTGGGTATCCTATACCTTCTCCCTAGTAAACTAGATATCACTTCTTGGGTAAGGTAGTGTTTTTCCCCGAAAAGGAAGTGCTTTTACCTGACTTAGAAAAATTGTTACCAACTAGCTTGCCTGGTGCCGGCTGTGGATTGGGGCCATCTCAATACGCGTGTCTTTGGTTTAAAGAGGAAGTGACACTATTGAAGAAGTCGCAAACTGATAAATAACACTAATAGTGTAGGTACTATTTTAGAGTGATGAAGACGCGACAACATATCCAGGGCTGTATATAAGGTACTAACCGCCCTGACTTCAAAAATTAATCTTAACTAGTAAATACGGCTGCACCCACTATTAGATAGAGGAGGGGGGGCAGTTTCCCTATCCTTATGTACAAACAGCCCTGAACATATCTTCTTTTTGTCACTTTGAAAGAGATAAAGCTGTATTACCCTAGTAGCGAACGACACTGAGCCCGAGCCCCGAGGTAACTAACAATATGACGCTGGATTGAAGTTGATCTAAGCATGGAAATGGAAAGAAATTAATGAAAACCTCTTGAAATATACGCAGTTCATTAGCTTTCATCCTTAGCCATTCCATATCTACAGTTCTCGCGCTACTATTGGCTTCTCAAAGTAAATAAAATTACTTTGATGCAGATAAAACAAAACATAATTCAAAATCGAGGAGGAAAAATTATTAGAAATCCCGACACGTAGATTCTCTCATGCATTTTTGTATAAATCTCAACGTAAGTCTAGTTGAAACCTTTTTCTGGGTTTAATTTTATTTATTGCAATTCCCCTTTAGGATTTTTGAGTCTACGGAACCGCGTGTTTTGGTATAAGGCCTCTAGCGATGTTTTTTCTCCCTAATATAAATTTTAACGGGAAACTAGTTATTTAAGTAGAACACCGCCAATTTCTTGGAGTATGTATGGTTTGGTATATTGGTTGTATAATAAATATCTTAAAAATTGCGGAATTATATAAAAAATTGAGGGGAAGTTACGGTTTTGATACGATATTGTAGTTCGTAATAATTTTTATAATTTTCAATTTCAAGTTTCGGAAAAACCGTGATTGACATAATAAGTATCGCAAGATGTGATTTGGTTTTAAGAAATAAGTAGAATTTTCAATTGTATTATTGTCGAAATCACATATATTTGATATGAAATTTATTTAACTACACTGGCCCAATAAACCCAAAAAATTAAAAATGATTAATCAAAATTGATTCGTGACTTAAGCAAAATTTGCTATGGGATTTGATATATTTATTCCTATTATAAAATTAGATCAAAGATCCATCGGAAATTAAGCCCCAACGTTAGTTATTCTTCCGGTTATAAAAAAATACTTAAACATCAAAAAAAAAATCAAAAAATCTTACTTTAATAACAGTATAATTTTGATATTCTCTAATAATGCAACTATTTATTTTTATCGGTTTATTAAAACCAGTATCTTGTTTTAGTAAATTTCGATACATCGTATAGACATTTTTTTTATGTAATTATTGTTAATGTTCGGTCTTTTAGTAATCTCAATTAATTGTTCCCCTATGTACACGTGTGCAGCTGTTAATGGGAATTTATTAATCTAGATTTACAATTAATATTAATTAAAAATTAAAATTAGAATCTATAGATTATAGTTCGTTGAAAATTTTAAATAATGAAAGAAAAAATTGTACGTTTTTTTTATAGAATTAATAAGACTTCGTAACAAGCGGAACCTATCACCCATATTTCCCCCAATGCACCAAGGTTAAAAACAAGACTTACAGAAAAAAAGTGGTTTTATCTCGATATTTCGATCTAAAACCATTTTTAATTCTCACATTTTTGCGTGGAAAGTAAAACCTTCCTCGTATAGCTGACACAAAAGATTAAAAAGCACCGCCGTATCCCTTGGCTTTAATTTCACTCTCTAGCTCGTTCGTAAGAAATAAATGAAACACTAGCTAGCGGTAAACAAAAGGAAATGTTATTATTTCCCTCATTGTTTACGATCTAGTTTCTCCTGGGAGCCAAAACAAAGAACTAATATTCACCTTCTCTCGTAAAGTTAAAGAGATACTTCAGGCTAGAGTAATTATTTTCTTTAATATTGTAGATGGTTCCAATTAATATATTTACATTATTTTATACGCTCTTTTGGATTAAAAAAGAAAAAAATTCTATCATGGAGTATTCCTTTAAAGTAAAATGTATCTTGGACTCTTTTTCTTATATGGTAGTCAGGGGCCCGATGAAATCCTTTTAATTTTAGTTGTTTTCAAGTTGACTTTATAACAGAATGCAAACTAAGAGAACTTAATATTTAGAACTGAATTCTAAAAATACGGTTTGGCCTTTACGTGCCGTGTAAATTCTCCATGAAATTTTTAACTTCTGATAAAAAGAAAAAAAATTAATTTTAAAATAACGAGTTTATTAAATAGACCCAACCAACAAATAAACAAGTTGATTTGGTCTAGTCTCCATCTATGGGATAGGATCACGTGACTAACAAAGTTGATTGTAGTACCATCTGTTGTTGAACGACGAAAATAAATCTCTTATTTTTCTGATTATTTACAGTCTGACTTTTGGGGTAAAACGGCTTCTGCGCATGGCAAAATCAAGCCAATCAGGTTATTCCTTTTCTCACCTCAAAACCCGAGCTCGAGATTTGAGCCGTTTTAAAAATTCAAAAGATTTGATGGTTGGGTCTATTTATTCAAAAATATTGACGTGTTTGCGAAAACTCGAAAATAAAAAAAAATAAATTACAAGTTTTTGGAGTTGCAATTAAAGTTGACGCAGTCTGGTTTTCAGAATGACTTCTGTGCATGTCCATGGGATGGAAGAATAAATTCATGCTTTTAACATTAAGCTACCTTATAACTGCACGTTGACGAAAAGAGAGCGAAACAAAATTCATTGTTTGAAAATCATTGTCGTCCGCAGGAAATATTTTTGGGTTGTTTTTATAGTGAGACCTACTTAATCCGCCAGCATTTATTTCCTCGGAAACCATTAGCCTCAGCTCGTTGAAAATATCTACATTTGGATTATTTTTATTGTTATGTTTCCATTCGACAAGCTCAATTTAGCTTAACGCCACAGTAATTTACCTTGTGGCATTGTTTTTAGTTGGTACAGATTTGCGTGAAATCGTTGGCCGTGTGTGTTTGTATTGGGATAATTATACAGGGTTACGAAATTTTGGGTCTGACCCATCCCCAAATGGCCCACAGTTTGTTTATTCATTGGGAAAGAGGTAATAAAATAAAAATTAGGGTAAAAAAGTGGAGTAATGATTGCAGAATATTTAAAATTAGTCCGTAGAATACTTAATTTTATAATCTTAATCATTGTCCGTTTTAGTCCTGTTAATAGTAGGCAGTACTCTTTTTGCATAATTCTGAACAGATTACGGAGAAATGGTATGAACTTCATAGAACTTTTATAAACTACAAACATTTTTAGAAACCAATTTTTACTTTATTTGAATAATGCCGGACTGACGACGTAGAAAATGATATGAAATTTTTATTTACCTTTGAAAACTATTAAAACTCTTTTATATGAAAGATGGGTAGAAAATTGCTTCCCTTCTTTCATACAATTTTCCCCGTCGTCAGTCCAGCACTATGCAAAAAAAATTATAAGACTCCAAACATTTCAATTAAATGAAGTGATATCTATTTTCCCCGTCATCAGTCCGTCGTAATATCAATCTGCAATTACGTGTCTTAGGCATTCAATATCAATTCTTTTTCTCGTGACCAGTGCGTAATTGTTTTTAGCTTCACAAATATTATCGTATAGGCCTCTTATAACTTGCCATTCTTTCAACTAAACGTCCTTCCCCCGGGCTAGATAGACCAAGAGTAGACCCTCTCTAAGAAGGTTTGAAATTTCAGCAAAAATATTTCTATTCGAAATTAAAACCGGTTGACCGGTTTTGTCCTCGGCGGCCGTTCGGTGCACTCGAGGATAAAATTCTCGATGATAGTGCTCTAGTTTCGCGACCACTAAACCGAGCTCAAAACACACAATATTTGACGTATGTACTTACCTCCAGCGATCGATTTATATTACTTCGTATAAATTTTATATCAAACCCCTTTGCACACGTAGCTATGATTTTAGAACGGTTGAAAATTTAAAAAATGAATTGTCGTATTGTTGAATTTGGGTCACAACTCTCCCTTTCTTTTTAATGACACCCTAAGCACGCGCACCCCTTTTGAACTTCCGGCGGAGATTGTGGTGCGCTTCCTTTCCTATGTATAGTTTTTAATGAGGGTGAGGTGGTCCGTTATTTCAATATCCACCCCCGCGTCCTGATATTAGACTTTCTCATAACCCTATCGCCCTGCAAGTCTGTGCAAGCACAGTTTGCATTTTGCGAATGTGATAAAGGGTTTCGTCGTAATGGGAAAACCTTGGAGTTATGAGAGATAATCAAAAGAGTATGCAGATGACAGTTGGCATGTTCCATAATGGAAAATGATCATTCGCTGTTAAGTGCATTTGAACAAAGGATTCGTTATAAACATATTTAATGTTAAAAACATAAAATTTCATAAACCTAAAATTTATGATTAAGATACTCCATGTTCACTGAAAAAAAATTATTTAAAGCGGTTTTAAAAAATTTAAATCTTAAAAATATCATAGGAAATTCACTATTAACATACAGGGTGAAACATATCAGACAAACGACACTCAAAATTTCAGTGCTTTGATCTGTATCACCTTGTATAACATTTCTGAACTAATCAAGTCTAAAATATTCTTTAATGTTGCATATATTGCATACTATGCTAGGAAAATAGCAACAAATATTATTCTTGAATGAATTCACTTTTTATGTCGGAAATTCGCCTTTGTTATGGACGTGTCATTATTTTGGAAAGAGAGAGGGGTTTGCTTAATTTCCATAGGTGAGGGAGGATTTGTAGCTTCAGAAATGGCCCCGGGGGCGCGAAGCGGCGAAGGAAGTCGCAATTTTACAGAATATCTGTTCTGTTGATACTTAAAAAAACAAGACGGCCCAAGGGCTCGTAATAGTAGCCATATCGTACGAGTGAATAGCCCCTCTATACCCTACCCTAATGAGTGGATAACCCCTCTATACCTTACCCTAATGAGTGAATAGCGCTATCTTTTACAATGCTTAAATGATTTACCGTGCATAAAATCAGAGTGAATAGCCCCTCGATTCCCCACTCTAAACAGTGATTAAATTATAACCGTATAAATTTACTTATGCTGTAATTCTAATATTCCGGCGAATCGAAGAACAGATAGTTTTTAGTGATAATCCCCTCGATGAGTTTACAACATAGACTTATGCCGATTCACACTTATCGCATCTTATAAATTTCTAACAAGGACTTATGCCCAGAAACTTTTGAAAGAGAAAGTTTAGTTATAGTGATTACGCATTTTAGTGATTATCCCCTCGAATTACCTTTAGCAATGCTAAAATGATCAAACGCATAACGCTCATTTAACACTATGTTAGCTCTATCTAAACCCACATTTGAATTAACCGCCAAAACGTTCCAGTCAAACATAACATAGATGACGAGAGCTACCGAACGAGAACGAAACACATGAGGAGCGCGGTAGAAAAATCGTTATCTATTTAATTAGCACATACATAAAAAGAAAATAAATATAAAAACCCCAAACATACAAATTCATAAGTATTCGACCCCACAGATAAAAATTCAAAAGTTTCCGACCCCACAGATTAAGAGGTACCCCACCCCACATCACACCGACATTTTAGAGATAAGAATAAATAATAAAAAACTCGGAGTTTCTATCAAGTCTCTATGGTTTAGTGGTTAGAACGTTTGTCTGCTACGCCAACGACCCGGGTTCGATTCCCGGGTCTGACCTGAAAAAATTTTAATTAAAATTAAATCTCTAACCGAGCCCAGTAACCCCTATGGGTGGGTTGTGGTAATATAAAGTTCATTTTAAGCTAAAATCTGACGATAACGAAGCGACAACCCCGGCCACTACTACTACTACTACTACTACTACTACTACTACTACTACGGACGGCTCGGGTCAAACTAAGAGCCTATCGTATACTACGATATGGCTAAAAAGGGACCCTCGAGTTTATAATCAGTGGGTGACTGCATGCCATGATTTTTTATATCTTTAGAATTTTTCTCTCGATCAAATGAAGGAACCTTTAATATGTTAGATTTTGAAACTGTAATGGAGGGAAGAAAAATATCCCTTAGATGACCTAGATTCAGGTTGTCGTAAATCTTTTTGGATTTATTAAAAAGTTTTTTCTGTTAAAACTTTCACTAAAAAATCTTAAGGCTATCGATTCTTGATCCGATAACGGTTTTTTTTCTTCTTGTCTTGACGATATTACCCCGTTAATCCGGTTTTTCTAGTTTAAATTATTTTAACTCGTATACTCAATAAAGTGCATGTGTCATTAGATCATTTAGTTTTATAGGAAAACGGATTAATACCTGATGAAACTAGCAATATTATTATGTTTATCATCACAAAATAATGTAAATATTTAGAAAATTGGTAAATTTTACTTACGTTACAGATAAAAGCATTTCTGTTTTGTTTACAAGAACGAGTTGTTTATTAAGGATTATTTTAATTTAATATTAATGATTTATCTTTGAGGTGACTTGCAGGGTGTTAAAAAATGGTGCTAGAACCGTAGTACATTTAGTGGGTTCTATGAGTCAAAAATATTGTATAACATTTTGCAGTAAGGGGCCAGCGTTTGCAAGCTATGGTTTTAGTTTTTATGCTTGATCCCTTAATTTAAATAACATTGTTTTTCAGATACTCCATTTAAGGCACCATTGGAAAAACATTCCAATCATAACTTGTAAATGGTGGTCCATAGGGTAAAATGTTTTAGAACATTTTCGACTCAAAATAGGCCATAGAACTTACTATAATTGATCCTAACACCATTTTTGCAAAGCAAACTAATGTAAAACGTGTTGTTTTCCAACAAGTTTTCGGAGGCGTTTCGTGGCACAGTCACTTTAAAATGTGTAGGGATTTACAAGATCAGAATTTCCCAAGATTGAACGTAGTTAAGCATTGGGGTATAAAGAGTTTTCTTTCTATTATAATTACACGAATCATTATTCCACCATTTTGTTGTCAAAGGTTATAACAGATAAGTTCACCATGTGGGCTGCAACGTGCCAAGATTTCGAGGTCAAGCTAATTTTTGGGTAGTAAAACTTGAAATTCAAAATGGTTTTCATTTTTTTAATTTTTTTTTTTTTTTTACCTAAATCCGCCTAGGCCTAAATGGAACATGGCGACTGGATTTGGATTGTGGGTTAAGTACGCGGTTAAATACAGTACTAGTTCAGAGCTGAAGTTGTTTTGTATGAATGAACGAATGAATGATGTTAGCCTAGAGAATGGCGGAAAGAAAAACTATTTTCGTGTATTTGGATTTTATAAAGATAGTAAATTTTATCCGAGACAGTTTTTGGCTGGGCAAAGAAACTGGATTTAAATCTCATTCGTACTCTTAATACGTTTATTTGTTTTTGACTTGCATATTTGGGTATTTGGGACGGAGCCCAGTTTGATGGTAATCTCTTAATACATCTTAAAAGATATGTTTAAGAAGAATGCATTAAATTTTTAATATTAATTTATATTATTAGGGAAAGAATTCTAAATGTAATTTAAGTTTGTTTTGATCGCGTCGTTTATCATAAATATATTTATGGTAGAATTAAGTAAAATAATGAACAAAGTTTTGCTTAAGGCTTTTTTAAATGTTCAAAATAGCATCTTCTTACTAAATAAATAAATAAAATTTCTGGGAGTGGTCAGGTTTAGTTAATTACATTTCTAGAATATAGCCAAGTTTTTGTACTACTACGAGGAAGCCAATTGAGATTACCAATTTCTTGCAAACACTTCGAAACAAATTCAATTTTCGGTGAGGTTTAGATCTAGGCCTAAACCGTTTATACCGGCGCGTGCATACCGCTTCCGGTGCACCACCTGGGTGCGAAAGGTGGAGTTCATCCCCCGCTGATTTTGGATATTCATTAATTTGTATGAATTTCCATGAATTCATTCTTGTGCAGCCATGAATATGCAAATGATCAAGAGTGAAGACAAGTCCTCCGTTGTTTCCCTTGCCCCAAGGTTTTCATGATCAGTTATGTTAAGGTATTCGTGTTTCACGTTTATCAATTCATGACTGCGACTAATCAGTAGTAGACTCAATGATAATTCCCTTTCGAGATACTGTTCAATAGATGTTAATGAAATGGGAAAGATACCAAAACTGGTATTATTTGAAAGTACTTTCTGTATGTGGTTAGTTGTCTAGGCGCATTTAGTTAAAACATTTCAAGACTAAATCCAGTTTTTTTAACGTCGCGTGTGTGGGTCCTTCTGATAATAATTTTAATTATATTAACGAATTCTTCGTCGTTAAATGAACTTTCACCCATCCGTGCTTTGATTTAGAAAAAAAGGTGGAACGTGGATTTAGATTTAATAGGTAGTCTTTCATAAGTTTACATTTGACACTAGCTATACTTGTAGTGCTACAGACTTACTGAGAGCTAGTTCGAGAACGACAAGCAAGAATTGACTACACTCGGTTTTGCAGCCCATCTTCCTATTTAGTGTGTACTAAGCCTTTGACAGCTCCCCACTTTACGCGAATCTATGACGTTTCACCTACGTCACATCATGACAAGCTCTCAGTAACCAGTGACAAACTTATGGAACATATCTTATAAACCTATGGTATGGCGTATGTCGAGGCAAATATCGATATTAAGAATTATAAATTAGATTTTGTGATTGTAAAGTACTTTAATGGCGCCAGATAAAAACCTGTCTGCAACATAATTGACCTAACAGTATTTCTGTTGAAAAAAACATTAATTGCCTATCAAAGAAAGGGCGGATTTTAGCATAGTGTATTATGCCATTTTTTGGTTGAATTTCCTCGTTTGTGTGAATGAATAAAGAAGCGATCTCGCCGGGAAGGGGTCAAGTTTCTTTTTACGATTTCGCGTTGTATGCCGTGTGTCATCCATCCATCATCTCACTATAGGTGGTTTCTTTAAACAGCGTGAAGAGAGCCCTAACTCTTTAGGTTTATTTTTCTTGGCTAGGATCCAAAGGGTTAGAAATCTGTATAAATTATTATGATTATGATTATGATAATACAAATGATCTGCCATTGTACGCCTTAAGCCAAATCAATAATAATTATATTATAGTTAATAGTTCTCTTTTAACGTATCCGTAAAAGACTAAATCGTTTTTGCCTCTAACCTCTGTTTGTTGTTGTCTTTACAAGTTCTATTCAATGATTCATTCTTTAACCAAATGTTGGAAACAATTAAGGTGTTAGTTTGATACCCTTCTTCAAAATATTACTGATTTCTCATTCACAATTGCAATTACTTCAAATCCCCTCCCCCATAATAAAAACCTTCGATGTTTGTTAAGCAAAAACAAGTGAGTGATCCGATGTTGTAATAGTTTCTGCGAAGGCTTGATTTTGTTTACATTATGCGTCAAAAGTTCATGAGTTGGAACTACATAAATTTAAAGTTCAGTTATTATCACGAAGAGTTTAAGAAAATTTGAACTTACAGTACCTTCTGCAGAGCCTCTATAACCAGAAAAGCATTGACCACTGACCACTGAAGTTGGCCCACTAAATATTTAAGACGTTTCGTTACAGGTCTAAAATTTACAATTTTAAACTTATGGGCCTTTCCGGTTTATCTGAATCAATCTATTAGAAATAAGCGGCTTACTTAAGTTAAACTCTAATACATCCATTCCCTGTACCGTTATAAATCAACGTGTTGCGCATACCAATTATCCCCCAATGAAAAAATGTTAAACGCTACCCAAAAAGCTTATTATCCTAGCGCTTAATTCAATATTCATTTTCCTTAAAAACTATATGGGTATTTTTTTTTACATTGTATTTTAATGTGGCGCTTTAAGCTGAAAGGCTCACCATTATTAGGTAATGTTTTATATATTATAATTCAAACAGACTCTTAAATAATGATTATCTCGAGGTAGATTGACGCGTACGATAAATTCTTGTCCATTAACGTGAAGTTATGAGGGATCCTTTTAACCGAGGCTTTGTGACGCAATAACTGGTGTAGTTTTGCTTCAAGTACTTTGAATTACTTTATATTTATAAAGAATATGGTTAAGTTTAGATGTGAATTTACCGTAATTCTTAAATAACACATTAATTACCGATAAATATTTTATGAAAACGGTACACCATTAAATTACCATTGTATAATTACAGTAAGATGTAAATCGGTATTTTACACGTAATTTGGTAAATTACCGGTAATTAATGGACTATAAATTACCAACAAATCTCTAGGTTTAGCTATTAATTGATAAAATGTGTTATTCAGTTTTGGAAGGTGTAAAACAAAGGTGGTTAGTTTGGAAATAATATTCACCTCTGAAGATTGTCTTTATCTTCAACTTAATCTGCTTTTCAATCCACTTAAAATTAAAGTAGGTTCACGCTACGCAGTATTATGTTAAATACTTAAATTCCTCACGGGCTTGGTTGGGTACGAAACAATCGAGTTGTTATATAAGGCGTTTATTATTGACATAATATAACGGTTTTCTTAAAGTCCGTTATATATACCTGAAGTATCGTTATTTAATTCAGTGTTAGCAGGAAAAAAAGTAGATCATACCGTACTTAACGGTTCTGTTCTTGGCCTTAGGTGTGGTTGTTCTGTCAGTATCTACCCAGAAATGATCCCTCTCTAGAAGGTGTGGTGGTTTGGCAGGAAAAATATTTCGTTAATATAATTTTTATCGTGTTTTTATTCTTTTTAGATTAAGAATTATTTTCGAAATGTCTAAATTTAGAATATTAATGTAGGGGTACATGCAGTGTATTTTTTTTTAATATAAAAACTCGCTTATGCGTGAAAACATTATGGCCACTATGGTGGTTTGCCGGTGATTAGATGGCGTTTAATATTTAGAATGGATCGCCTTTTCTAGGTATAATAGCTAGCGAGTAGGAAATGATCTAATAATTCTAGCGTACGTTGTTTATAGAGTTATATATTGTTTAGTTATTATTATTTTCATTAATATCCATCCTTATATGGATGTGAAGTTGTGTAGAACTTTTATATTTTTAAACCGTAATATATATTTAGTTTTAATGTGTTTTCCATAGTAAAGAAATTATTTATATTAACAAATCTAAAGATGTGAATTAACTGTATTTACCTGATAAATTACAAACTTAACTTAGGGATAAATTGAATTAGTTTTGTCACCTGTTTAATCTAAGTTATATTTTTAAAGGTTTTCAACTCTAAATTATAAAATCATTTATATAAATATCATTATTAAATCAATAAGTAATTTTAATCTGGTAAATTTTCGACTCGCATCTGCGGCATCTCTGTATTGTGTACTTCGGTTTTTTGCAGAAAGCTTTCATGCACTGTGTGTTTACAGAGCACCACTTTAAATATACCCCTAAATGCGAGCCTAAATGACTAGTTTAAAACAAACATTGAAAATAGACCTAGTTAGTAGTGATTTAGCCAATATGGGAAATGAGTCAATTCAGCCCTGATTTTACTATATTTTTTATTTAAAGTAATTGGCCGTGAAAACTGACATTCCCTAACAACTATATAAACCCCCTCTCCCCATTTATTTCATTGTTTTAGGTCTAAATAATTTTTTATTCAATTCTAGCACGGCATATATGAGTATTAATATTTCCTCATAAGACGATTTAGGTCTACTGGTCGTAACAACCCATAATTTAATTAGACCGGTACAAATTGTCTTCCTTCCTAGATTTTTATAAATTGAATTATTTTTTTTTATTTTTTTCCAAAAGGGGTAACCTGATTCCGGTATAACATTATGTGACCTAAGCGTAGATATAAATATTAGAATTGAAAGTTACACTTTTGGAATTTCTAATGAAAATGCACTTGATAGTGGACTGTGTGTACGTGGGGTCGGACACTTGTTGAATATCAAAATTTCTTTTTTTTCAAATTCTCAAAATTGTCGAAGAATTATTTATCATGAAGCTCAAAATGCTTTTGATTAAAGTTAAGCAAAAGAAAATGAATTATGAGAAGAAATATCCAGGCAATCCTCAATTTCTCAAAATACCTCTATCGGTAATTTACAGTGATACTTTTAATTACCACCGACGCATCTCTAGGTGCAAGTATTTTATCTTTTTATTCATTTGAAAGTCACTAGACATCTAGTCTGGAGTTTGTTGAAAATTAAGATTTGATCAATTTCAAGTGTGCAACCCCTTGAACACTAGAAGAATAAACGGAAATAAAAATGATCATTTATTTTCCTTATTCAGGATGTAATGGTACGTTTTAACTATAGGTGCTAAGATTCACTGGCGACTATAATTAAAATGCAATTTCCCCTTTCCTACCGCGTCCTCACGTTCGGTTTTACATTTTTTTTTTTGGGGTTGCGTTAGGTGACCCTCAAGGGTCTCATTACCCCTACATCGTTTTTATTTCCCTTCCAAGATTAAATGAAACTTATTTATGGCGTAAAAATTGCGCACGCCGTCAAATTATTGTATTTCTGGGTCATCATTGTACGAAGAGGGAAAGTTACCTTTTCCGGGTTTAGAATTAAAAGTGTAAGTTAAACTCAAGGGCTTTTATACTTAAATTTAAGGTAAATTAAAGCTCTTACTGCTTCATTCGGCAAACGTTATACAGGGTGTTTGTGAAAAGTCTGCCATAAACTGAAGGGTGACATGGTCTTAGGGTCAAACTGAGTGCAAAGTGTCAAAGAACATGGACCCATGGGGTCTGCAATATTTAGTTATGGAGATATGCACTCCCAAACATTGGTTGGCCCCTAAAACAGGTGAATAGTATTAACACATGTGGAGTAAAGGAATTTTCAGGCGATACAATTTTTGACTCTATTAGATGGGTCAAAATTTGAGTCAGCAAAATTGGTCAGTGATCGATTTTTATTTTGGTGATTCAACTTGTGCATCTTGTGTTCACGTGTCCAACTAGTTTACTATATTCAAGTTGACTCATCAAAATGAGTCAAAATTTATTATCGTCTTAATTAACGGCCTTAAATAGCTTTATTTACCAGTGTCCACACGCTTCTACTACCCATTTAATAGTAAACGTTTGTTAGATAAAGATTCATAAACTTTCCTAGATTGAATTCGACTATTGCTACCTGTATTGTTCCCCACTTTTTCCCATAGTAAATTCTCAAATATACAGTCGTATTCGTGCTGGTTAACCTAGTCTCTTAATTTAATAACGTTTCTGTTTTTTTATTAAATTAATTTTATTATTAAAAAGCGTCTGGCACTTTTTTAATCTAGTCTGCAAACTTGCTAGAGCGTGATGTTATTCTTTATATAATAATCTTGAAATGGCTTCCCGATTTCTTACGGCTTTGAATTTAAGACTTCTTCGACAACTTAAGTTTTAACACATTAAGATTAAAAAAAAATTAATTTTCTCTCTGGTTATCTCACTTCCGGACTTCCGGATAACGGTTAACTGGTTAGAGCAAAGAAAAAAACAAACTGTTGTAGAAAGAATTAGATATTGCATGGTTCGTGCTTTCTAACTGTATAATCTTAACCACGTCGTATCATTTTTAAACGCTCAGCTAAACTCGGGTTTATATGAAATTTTACGGTGCAGCGTTTTCACGAGTAAGCTTTAACCAATCCAGGGAGGAGTTTGAAAGGAGAGGAATTGTATGCGGTTTTTCTAGGACTGACAATCGTACATCTTAACTATCCCAACGATATTGGAGAACTTAGTTATCGCTTATCACGTGGCAAGGGACACTAGGAACTGCCCTCTCGTGGTCATCTTGACAAGTAAAAAAATGTCCCTCTGCTCTAAGAGAATATACCAAGAGGACCAGAGACTTTGTAAATAGTGACTGTCTCTGAATCTGGAGAAACTAGTTCCGGTTGGTCACGTGACCTCGTTGTCTGCTTGAAAATTACCTTTTGCACGTCAACGGTCAACCCAGAGATCAACCCTTTGCCACTACCAAAATTAAGCAGCCGACATAATTTAACCAATAAAAAGGCGTCGCTGCTTAGCCAATCACCGTGGCCCGGTCTTTAAAAGCCTTCTGAAAGGCTAAACTTTCTGCTCTTCTTTGCTTGGCTGAAGTTGCGCAAAAAGTTTTTTTAAAAAGTAGTACATTTTGTGTTGGAGAGAGGGCACGAAATAGTAGCTCAATATACAAGCAGTAACCCGCTTGACAAGGAGGAACCAATTCGACTCCTTTTCTACTCCTCCTTGCTTAATGTTTTTACCGTTTTAAGACCATGTTTTCAATAATTTCTTACGCTTTTGATGAGATTAAAATTACTGGGTTAGACTGGGTACAATTGAATGCATTCAATACGAAAGTGCGCGATTTTTATTCGCTAGCTGTTATGAACATTAAAGCGTCGTGTTTTGCTTACGGTAAATTTTTGCGTGAATATTAATTTGTATGCAGATCTGTTTCAAATCGGAAAAATTTGAAAGGAAACTAAAAGTGAATTCACGCTATAGTTTTCCTGTTAACGTGAGGTTGAAATTATCGGAAAAGCGTATTTATATCGAGAATATGTTTAAATCAAAACTAAATTGATAATGAGATAAAATAAATTTAAAAATAGTGGTTATCATGAAATTTTCAATCAAATGAAATCGTTCATTACTCTCTTACTTTCAATAAGCCTACATAAGTGGAAGCGGAATTGAGAAACTTAGTCATGAAATGATTAAACGTATCTGAAATTTATTTTTACTCATTAAGGTACAAATACTCAGTTAAAATTAAAATCCATTATATCTTTGACCTTATTACCATCCGGCGCATTTCTTTTGGTAAAAAACTACACATACTTAAAAACCTATTACCGGTAAGATAAGTAATTCAATATGGGGTTAAAATAAACCTAACGGGGTACCCTAATTAAACTTCTCCAAGTCTTAAGAAGCTTCAGCTAGAGCTCCTTATTCGGGAATATTAAAAAGAAAATAGCAACCTGTTAAACACCATTATTTTTTTTTTTTCAAACTAGTCTCGTGCCGCGTACCACCTTAGGGATTTTAATCAACATTTTTCCCATATTAAACGTTAGTTATCTCCCATTTAGTCTTAGCTTTCGTTTTGATATCAAGTTACGTTGATAAAACCACCTTCGGCGCACGCTCTTTTATAAGAAGGGTTTGTTCACCTTCCTCGACCCAGTTATGGAAAACCAGGCGAGATATGTTTCGGGTCGAAGGGGCCACGGGGAATCAAAACACTATACGAAGTATCTTGTCCATTTTAATACATCAGATTTAATTAAATCTTCAAGTTATGCCGCTGACAGGATAGACGGGTTGTGATCTATACCCTGTTTCTCTGCTACTACTTAACACCTTTTTAGAATAAGTATATGAAGAAAAAGGATTTCTTCTTCGTCTGCCCATATTTCTATCCTCTTTAATATTTAGAAAGGCACTCACGCATGATCGCGCCCCTTGAATCGAAGAAGGGTCGTGTTTAGAAAGGCTACCTGTATAGTAAGCGTATAACGGTAAGAAACTAAGAATGGCGGGAAATGAACTTTTTCGAGATGAATGTTGACTAGTCACTATTGTGGGGTTTGTTGTGGTTTTGAAGGAGACTGGTTTTGGCTTGAATTTAGCGTTATTTATGTTAGAAACTTTTGTTTAATTTTCGCAAAATGTTGATATAATTTCAGGTTTATGTTTAATGTTAGTGTTGCTTTGATTTGACCAAAGAGTATAAAAAGTGGAGTGGAAGGTTTTTCTGAAGTTTTCTCCCAATGAATGTTTTTCTAAGTTTCTGGTGTGTCCTCTTATTGGTTGAGATACGGTGAACCGCATATTAGGAGGAAAATATAATTAACAAAAAAATAAATAAGAAAAGCTAGAACTCTCAAAATGCCTTGTCAAAGCTGCTAGCTTCAACTCCCCTTCTTTATACCCTCTTTGCTTTGACGTTTATTATGCAAAATTCCATTGTAAGGCAAGCCAATGCGGTTTTGAAGATCACCTCTTTAGTCGGTAGTGAGCCTTTGACAGCGTTTAACCACTCTAAGTCTCATTACGAGTATCTGGCGTTACTAGCAATCGGTAATCATTTATAAACTTACTGCATATGGATAACTTCGGTTTAATCCACTAAATGATTCAGTAACCCTTTAAAACTTGTTGTCTAACAGTGAAATTAAAAAAATATAATCTTGCATGACCTAAGCATGTATGGGTCGATGAAACAAATATTGAAATCCAAAGAACAACTTTCTATTGAGTGGCAAAAGAGAGATAAGTTTTTTAAGCCAGTCACGACCTACGAATCAAAAGAAAATCTAGATTTATATTTTTTAAAAGATTAAATGGCCTAATAATCATCATGAACTCTATTTTTATAACCGATATTTATATTGAAGAGTTATATTTCTACGATTGTGTTTGTATGAGGAGATGCTTCTTGAATTCACAACACTTTGTTGTCAAATTGTAATACAAAGCAGTAACTAACGGTTCAGGGTGAATGATCTGTTATTGGAGACCACAAATTACCTCCTTTGAAATACATTGTCTTTCATTACCAGAAGATATTTTTGTATTATGGCAGATATAAATTTGACGGCAAACCACTATCATTAAAAGTGCTTTATTTCTAAATGGGGGATAAAAACGGTGCTTGTAATCTGAAAATAAATATTAAAATTTTGGGATTTCCTTTTCGAAGGATTGGCGTCATATTGCGTTCAAATCGTGTATAGTAGTTATTTGGAAAAGTTTTTACCGCATAATTAGCTATAACATTGAATTAAATGAACGGAAAAGTTTGAGTATATTTTTTTAATAGTTTCAAGACCATGTTTCGGATTAAATCTAGTTTCAACAAAGTTACATAATTCAGTAGTTCGCCTTAATATTTTTTAACCCCCTTAATACTAAATAATTCACTCAGGTCAATTTATCATACTGTTAAATATAGAGTTGCCGCAGCACACACAATTACACTTAGACATTAGGGAAAATAGTTGTAAAAGGTCAGGGAAAATCTGGAAACTCACGGAATTTGAATCTGAAAATTTCGTGGCAACCCATAAGTAATGTCGTAATTTGATCATTTCTTCCGGTTGGGGCAATTGAATTTGGGAGTTTGAAAAGCCTTTAGTTCAAATTAAAAATGTATACATAGTTTTCAGACTAGGATGATTGATACTTTTTAAAACAGGAGGCCATGCTACTTGCCGGGCATAAGTGCAGTACCAAGTAGCCTGGCCTCCTGGTGTAAATTGTATCAATCATCCTAGTCTGAAAAATATGTATAAAAATATTGTGGAACAAACACACCCTTGTGTTTTTAGTGCAAATTTTCGAAATTTTAGTTCCAATTTGCGGTTAGCACATTCTTTCTCTCGATTTGGCATAGTTTTAGCGACGGAATAATTTTAGAGACAATCTTTACATCTATATGACAAGTTCCTAAAAAAGTACGTTGAGTTACATTGTGTTATGAGATAGGGGCAACACCCGTTCAATTTCTATAAATCAATCATTTTTCTCTCCCAAACCGCAAAGAAAACTAGGGATATTTTTCTTTTATTTCCAGTTTTTCCCCCTCTTTTTAAAGTGAAAGAAAAATAACCAATTAATATTACGTTTAATGAAATAACTGGGTCACAGAGTTTAAAGAAAAAAATAAAATAAAGGTATTTCGTAGTACCTCTAGATTTTATTTCGTTATCTGATTGCCTAATATTTATGTGCAGGTATTAATTATAATGATTGTTGAGTGAAAAATCAACCCCTTCAATGTATTTTTAAAATTTCTTGGGTATGGCGTTTCCAATGTCAATATACATACAGGGTGTTTGAAAAAAGGGTGGTGGGACCGAAGTACGGTGAGTTATATGGGCGATTTTGAGTCTAAAATGTTCTATGATATTTTGTTTAATCAATAAAAAAGGGTTTTAAGTAAGAAACTGAAAAACAATTCTTAATAATTTAATTAAGGGTAAGGTAAAACACTCAGATCAATATAGTGGCTTTTATGGCAAAATGTCATGGAACATTTTCGACTCAAATTAATTTACACAGTACTGAGGTGTTACCACCATTTGTGGAACACCCTCTATGGTAATTGCATTTACTCATTCTACAAGCTTTATTTTTGTAAAATATTCGATAAAAGGTGCCGATTAATATTGGTATATTAACCAAGTAATGCATTATATTGCTAAATTATTGCCACCACATGCCTATTACATCTCACACTACATTTTAGTTGGTTTGTTTAATTATTATCTAACTGGGTAAAGGCAGTCAAAATTAGATTTTTACAACTTTTTCTTGGTTTTTGGGTGATCGTGAAGGGCGTTTTTTTTCTTCGCCTTAATGGTTGTTAAGTTGTTAAGAAACTCTTTTTGGTTACATATACATTTAATTTTTAACCTTTTTAATACATATTCGATGTTTTACACGTAAGAAATTATCTCTCGTGGTTTCGTGGTAAATTCGAAACAATGGAAACTTGAGCGTGTTCAAGGCCTTGAACTGATTTGTGCAAATATATTAATTTTAAAGATACGCAATTGTATTTTAGATTAGTTAGGGTTAACGTTAACTTTAGTTAGGCGTGGTTTTTGGCAAGAAATTATGTAACGGTGTAATTTAGGATTTTAACAAATTTTCGTTTTGGAACATTTGGTCAAATCGAGAGGAAAAATTAGGAGAAGAAAATTAGCACCTAATTTAATAATTTCTAGTAAAATGTTTCGTATAACCAGATGTATATAATACTTCTCTTCGAGAGAAGTGTACCACAAAGCTGGGTAAGTGTAACATGATTCTTCCCAACATCATTTTACATTTGAAGCAAGGTTACTAAACCGAATCACATGCGCGCTAAATAGTTCCCGAATCATTACTCTATTAGACCTAACTATTTGCCAAGGCGCATGCGCTTGTGAATTTTTGTCTCATGACAAGACAATCAAGGTTTGTGCGTTGATTGCTGAGGATTTAGCACCAAACAGTTATAGAATTCACCCTAGCACGGTTCGATGCCCATATAAAGGTTGATTAGCAGGAGAGCAAACCAAAAGGGTGAGCCTTGGAAGAATCATGTTACATAACTAAAGTATTAAGAGAATACAGAGTGTCATCCTTCTTCTATTATCCCCTTCTGATAGAACGTAAACAATTTGAAATTTTCACGTCACGTTTTTAATAAATTTTATTAAACAAAATATGAAAGAGAGACCAGGGTAGTCTTAGGAATGATCTGAAATTAAATCTGACCCAATAACTAACTGACTAAGATAAACACAGCTAATCTTCTCTTCAAAAGTCAAAATTTTTGACAAAATGGGTTTGCGTACGATGTTACGATAAAAAAGATGACTCGAAAGATGAGCTACTACACGCGTACTCCGTCATTAAAAATTCTTTGCAAACAAAACATACACGAAAATTCTTGCGCGATCGAAACAGGTTTTATGTTAAAAATCTGGCAACGTTCGTGTATTTGAAAGGTCCATAAACACTTCATTCGTAGTATTATTTTTATAGCTCGAGACGGATGTAGGCCTGTCGATAGCTTTCTTTTGTGTATGGCGTATAAACCCTAAAGCACCGTTATGTAACAAAAAGGCACACAAATTACATAGCGGCATCATCGTGCACCAACGGTATTCATTGGCAAGAATGTTTTCATTTCTGTCAAGAGTTGTTGGTTGTCTTTAGAGTGTTGACGTAGAATTTGAAATTTTTAAACTAAAACGACATTAACAACACTTGTTATGAAGTTTAACATCTTATTAATGAGTATCAACTTTCACTGCGTCTTTAAGAGCATCTGAACATGGGTGTATAATGAAACGTTA
This sequence comes from Phalangium opilio, assembly GCF_054372755.1. NCBI lineage: Eukaryota > Metazoa > Arthropoda > Arachnida > Opiliones > Phalangiidae > Phalangium > Phalangium opilio. The sequence continues at coordinate 6,885,415 of NW_028324226.1, forward strand.
ATGTTTGTTTACCTTTGTTTTTCAATTGCCAAATGCTTTCCAATTTATTTAAATAAAAATTGACCACTTTTAGACAACAAATCCATTTAAAACTACGTCTTAGAAAAATTTAGCGACGCTATTAAGGAATGAGCTTAAATTAACAATTTACTGATAAAATACTTTGGTTGTTTACTATCGTTATTGGATAATTGAAGACATAAATTTTAATTTCATAGGATTTTAACAATGGATTAAGACTACATACTAAAATATTCATGGAATAATTTATAAAACTCATGGTGACAAGTGGTGCCTTGGAGAGTTAAGTCTCAAAACATTGAAAACAAAATTTTAGGAAAGGAAATTTCGTAAAGAAATTTTGGATAAAAAAAACAAATTCATTTCTTTTTTGACGCTAAGATTCTTTATAAGACGATGAAAAATGTTGGATCTCTCGTCTTTCCGGCATCATGGCCATTTGTAGTAGACAGCCTGTTTGATTAATCGTTTGTATTGAAGATATTCATTTAAATGATGCAAAATGTACTTGTCCCGATAGTCAATCTCCGAAGATGTAATACTATCGAATACGGGTCAATCGGTAAAACACGCGGAACGGACTACGTAGCTGACGGATGACGGTTGTGTGGGTGTTACCCCCTTGAACTCTGACCTTTTTTTACTTTATGCGTTAAGCCTATCTCGGATATCCAGTAGACTTTAAAATTAGAAAATGTTTCAGGAAACACTGGTTACTCCCAGCTGCCTTAAAGAAAATGGAAAGTGGGTGCCCCTATGCGTAGGATGATACCTTTCTCAACTTAAGAGTGTACTGGTTTTGGTTAGGTAATAATGCTTAATAGATCACGTTTGAGCTATATGGGTGCAAGGTTTAATCTTTGGTGAAGTGATATCCTGTAAAATATTGAGGTGGTGATCTTCTCTGACTACATCTTTGGTTGACGTCATTTTGGGGTTTAATGTAGGGTTAGAAGTGAATTTGGATTACAAATATGTTTTTTGAGGTTACGAATTTGATACCAGATACGTTAGGATTAGGTTGTCTCAGTAAAAAAAATTGTTTGACATCATTTTCGTTTGAAGTTGGTATGAAGTATCTTTATATAATATTTGCCTTAGGAAACTGCAGTTCTGAACACAAAAACCATCGCGTACTCAAAATGATATTTCAAGATTTTGCAAAAGGAATGATAATTTAAAATTTAATCTACTCGCTAGATATCATCCAAAATTTTTTTTTAACAATCAATCAGATTATATTTATAAACTTGAATATATAACCATTACTTTTAATTTTTCATAATAAATTTTAATACTAAACAATTTCTGTTGGTAATATGTCAAGTTCAGCTTCTCTAGCAACAGTTAAGCCTATGACGTTAGTTAACTTTAATAACCATGAATGTTTGTGGCAAAGAGTAGCGTGGGTATTTTGCTAGTTAGTCAGTACAATTTATCATAGTATAAAATGATTTAAAACACTATGGTTAATAAATTTGAGATAGGCAGTTTGTTAAAGTCAATTCAAGCGTACCTTTCCCTTAATCACAGGTTTTAAATTACTCAGAATGCGATGTTGTTATTCAAATATTTTGCAGATAAGTAACAATTTGATTCTTAGTTTTAAGTATACAGTAGTAAGATAACGCTCTACCGAATTCTCCTTGGCTAAAATTTCGGGGAATTTTTCACTTAAAAGATAACTTGTCTCTTTACAAACAAGATTTGCCGAAATGAATAAGAAAAAGTTCGGAACAAATCTAACGCCTCCTCTAGTGCTAAGTAGGGTCAGGGATAGATAGACTTTTTTAAGACGGAATGGGTAACAGGGTTATTCGGGTGCGCGTCCTAGTCCACGACCCCCTTACCCGTGACGGGGGGGGTATGAAAGAAGAGGCGGGTCTTATTTTCATTATGGCGTTGTATGTATATCCGGGTCAAATAAACGTCGTCTGCCAAGTTGGAATGGATTGGGCTCCGATTGTAATTTTTGAAAGAACATTGTTTAAAAATGGAAGTAACACAAGACATAGGGCTTGAAATCAAAACACATTTTGAAATACGATTTATTTCTCTTTGATGAAGTTGTAGTGATGCTTTAAAAGCCTTCATAGATATTACAACACGAACAGGTTTTAACAAAACACTAAGCTCACAAAACTCCTGGCCATTCACTAAGCCTTGGTTAACTTCATCAAATTCGCTTACAAAATTATGAGGATAGTAGACATGATTGGCTTTAGAAAGAATTAGCGAACACTTTTCACCCTTTACAGATGTACTCCAAATCCAAAACACCGGCAATAAATTCCCTACCTCTTAATTGCTATTAAAAACAATTCCCGAATAATTTCCGTGCCCTTGCTTTTAGACAGCTTCATTTTGAACCCCTGTAAAGATGCTTTTCTGTACAACCATAGCCCACTCGATCACGCGCATCACGACGTAAGCTGCTCGCGCTATATAGCGCGAGCAGCGCAGCGTCCGGGAGCGCGGATCGAGTGGGCTCTGGTACAACGCAAGAGGGGTCGTAGTCATAGCGACAGATGTAAACAGGAATTACGTATTATTGGCCCTCCTTGTCAGCAACGTCACCAATACGTAGTTTTAGTGAGCCAATAAGAAAATTTAATTTTTTGGTTACGTGTTGAAGGAAGGGGCTATGTACTCGTCTATGAGTCGGACTGAAGTAAATATTAACCGTTGGGAATTCCGTCTTAAAAAAGTCTATCTATCCCTGGTAGGGTATAAGCATGCGCATCTGATGAAGGGGTACTTGTAGTTTGTGTTTTAGTTAGAACTCTTTTAAAAAGACCTATAATCATCGCTGTGGTTTCTTATATAACCACACATGTATCTAACAAAAGGTGAAGAAAAATAAATTAAGCGGTGCTTGTGTTTGAACGCCCTTAAGTGACCGTGAGCTCACTTTAATTACAGAGAGAACTTTGTTAGTTAACCCTGGCCCGCATTTATGGTTGTATACTTTGTAAAATATACGGTAAAACCAGCCTCCCATCCGTTAGTTAAAATTTTTTTAAATTTATCTAAGAATTTTTTAACCCTTTTGGAATTAGTGCAGTAGCACGACGTTTTTTTATTTTCTGAAAATTTCATTGGTGGATTAACATCTACACTAGATCCTTCGAAATTTTCTAGTTTATTATTGCCAGTAATTACGATTGGTTCAATACTCGTAGAGTAATTAACGAAAAGACTTAAAATTCATCTCTGAAAAATCATTGGTATGTACAGGGTGTTTCTGATAGGTTTTGCATAAATTAAGGGTAATGTTCTTTGGGCGATTTTGAGTCGAAAATGTAATCCATGACATTTTGCTTTAAGGGCCACTGTTTTTCAGTTATGCTTTTAGTGTTTTAGACATGACCTCTTAATTAAAATTGTTTCTTAATTATATTTTAAGGGGTCATCCGTAAAATACTTCAATCATTACTTAAACAGTGGCCCGGACGGCGATTACATTTCGACTCAAATTGATTTCCCAAAGAACATCCCCCTTAATTTATGGCAGACTTATCAGAAACACCCTGTATAATTTCCTAAACGTTTTTATACTTTTAACTTATCCCAGTAGTGAAGACCCCTTTGAGTAATTACTGTTTTAAGTGTGTTAGAATGATTAATATCGTCTCTGGATGTCACGTAAAATTGCTAAGATATTTTATAAAAGTGTAGAATTTTAAATTTAAGAATTCGCGTGGGCTATTTAATTATTTTAAAAGGGGAGACTTTTGGAAGGAGTGGATGCATATTCGAGGTGCAATTAATATTTTGAAAGTTATTGCATCGATAGGAATGTATCGACTTACATCTCACGATTTATTAGGTTTCATTAATTTTTCCACGGTTTTTACCGCACCAGGTGTGATTTTTAATTGAAACTGATTGCCCATTTTATTACTAGATGTATTAATTTAATTTTAGTAAATTAGTTGTGCATTATTTATTTTACTTGAAATTTCGAATTATTTTACTATATTTTGTGCATTATTTATTTTCAATAATGACAAGGCTTAAATACTAGAAATTTCAAATTAACGCTAAGCTATAAGTACTGTAATCAGTTCAGTTTTGGGGCTAAATTTAGAAACAAAAATATAATCGTGTAAAACACTCATTTATAATGAAAGGTACAAACAAAAACAGAGATAATACGTAACTAAACCTAAATAATAAAGGAAAGTAATCGAAAATACCATCTTAAAATTAAGTAGCTGAAACATTTCTCCCATTCATAAATCTTTAAATGATTAAATGAAACCTAATTTCTAACAAACAAAACCACCACTATTTTAAATTACACTTCAATCATTTATTATTTCAAAACCATATGATTCTTAATACCAGGATCCCGATGCAGAAATCATCCTCTTATTCATTTTACAGATAGAAATCTCTAAATCTTATTTTCCCTAAACAACAAGAAGAAACAAAAACTTAAAGAAAGCGTCGATGATCTCAAACCAGAATTATTTTTCATAATTCTTCCTTATTCTCGTTCGCTATTGAATTGTACGCATCCCCAGAACGATTGGTTTAATTAGATTGGCACGCGGCACGTTTATTTCCTAAGTACAGAGGGGATGGATACTTCACTTAAAAATACAATTTTTTCAGTTTAATATCGATATAAATATTTCAACTATCCGTCCCCAAAATAATCCCCAACCTGAAGTTACCATGCACGATTTTATTTACGCGGTATTGTACAAGTTCTTTTTTCCAAGATATTTCAAAATTAGCCCCAGGGTTTTGAAGATGTTGTAAAGAATAGATAATATTTTTAAAGGAAATTTAAAACTATAGCAGGGTCAAGCATCTCTCTCTCCCTACTAACCTCACCTGGTTTTGTACATTACGACCTTGTAAGGGGTCAAAAGGTCACGGGTTAAAATCGAAAGTGTACGTGGGAACGGGGTCGTTTTAACCTTGGGCGAAAAAAGAAAACGAAAGTTTTATGTATGATTTAGGACTTGAACTATTTAATTATTTTGTTAGAGAAATTCTGAACCAGTTTCTAAGCGCAAACTACAATTAAGATGTTTTGTTTTAAATACGTTATGTTTACACCCGCATATTGTGTTTAAATAATTATTAAACCAAACTATATATTCAACAGTTTAATTTCACCATATTAAATTGGGAATTTGACCTGAATTTATTTTTTTAATACAACATACATGCATTGTATGTTCACTTTCACTAAATATTTGACTTCATTTTGCGTCTTAGAAACCGGAATGTTAATATCATTACAAATATATTAATTCATTTTTACTATACGTAGAGAACTAGAGGTAAAAGTAATTAACATTAACATACATTAAGTAGTTTTGTTTGTAAATTCGTGAAATATACCGTAATTTCTATATACACACACTAAGCTTTTAATTTGAGAATTACAACGTAATTAAAAACAAATCTCGTTAAAACAATGGTAATTCTAAACGTTTTTCCTTCTAATTAAAATTAAAGGGGTAATTATACCTACTCACGACCCTAAAACATTTTCTTGTTATCGTCTCTAATAACGAAATTACACCGTGAGTAATTAACTTAGATCTAAGTATTGTTTTCGTGTTATTTAATCTCTTAAATTAGCTGCTTACTAGTATGTCTAAACAAGAATTTTTACTTAAATTTTAATTCTCATAGAATGAGGTCTCGGTTCATTAATTTTAACTTTCAACGGGGGTGCAAAGGTCAAGTGGGTCACGAGTTCTTGAGGTCCACCGTTTTAATATTTGTATTTTGAAGTGGTTTATAGTAAAGGGATGGTTAGCTTCATCTCGAACCTTTCATCATGCTGTATTTGATCCTCCAGTAGATGTTAAAAGTTGAAATCCTTTGATAATTCTATTATCGTTGATTAAATTACGAAATACGAGGTACATCATTACCAGGACAGTCTATAAAATGGCACTGTTACCAGTTATGTAATTGTAATTAAAACTATTAAGTTAGATTTAAATAATATTACGTAGTGCTTATGAATTAAGAAAATGATAACAATATTCATAATTGAATTGCTTAAATTCGTTCTTAACGCGTTTTAATTAAACCTATATTACAGCTTAATGTTAATTAAATTCAAGGACTTTTTTAGTTAAATAATTTGAAGTAAAATAGTAACTGTACCATAAAAGAAAATGCACTAATTACTATAAAAATGGCCCTTCTTTTAAGGTGAACTTTAATGAGGTGACACTTTCTCTTTGTGAATTAGTTTTTAGGGAAACTTGTACGAAAACTTTATTAGAATCTGATCTTTGTAAGAGAGGCCAAGGAGATCAACACTGAGCATCCTCGTAGTCGTCGTTGTAGTTTTGCTGGTTTAAGAGTCTAAAGTTTTAGTCCCTACTCTACTACCATGATGCCATAAAGTTGTCTCGTCAGCTATTTTTTTTACTCTTAAAAACCTTTACCAATCACAATCTAAACGGAATGAATAGGAAGTCAAGGACAGATCTACCTTTCTCTAGTTACCTATCCTTTCCTGCAAATTTAGTGTCTCAGTGTCTCTTGAATACCTCGCTCTGATTTTTACACCGTACCTGTTGTACGTACCATTTTTCATCATTAGAAAAACCTACAAAAAAAAGTTGGGTTACGTGAATATAGGACGGTCTGTCTTGCTTTTGAAAATTCTGAGCACAGATTTATTTTTTTGCAAATGTCAAATAGTTACCGGAATTTGTATGAACAAGCCTAATTTAATTTTGACACTAATGTGCTCTTATTTTGGTATACATGGTATGTGGAAATATTGTAGCAATAACTTGTTGAAAAATAGCACGTCGAAGTTAACGCAGTTAGTTGTACAAGCAAAATACATGGACTTATATTTATTGTGCAACTGTCAATTCGATTCGTACTACCAGAAGGGGATATTTGAAGAAGGGTGACACTCTGTATCCTCTTCATGCTTTAGTTATATAACATGATTCTTCCCAGCTTTACTCTTTTTGTTTGCTCTCCTGCTTATCAAACCAAGTTCAAATGGGCATCGAACTGTGGTGCTGAATTGCATTCTGTAACTGTTTGGTACTAAACCCCCAGTAATCGACCAACAAACCTCGTCTTGATGTGGGACAAAAATTCCACAAGCGTGCCTTGACAAATATTTCAGCGCTAATAGAGTAATGAGGGAACTATTTATCGCGTATGTGATTCGGTTTAGTAACCTTGCTCCAAAAATGCTCTGATGTATGGAATAATCATGTTAAAACTAACCCGCTTTGTGGTACACTTCTCTCGAGGAGAAGTATTTTATACTTGTTGTAGTAGGAATTTTGTTATCTCAGGTATCCAAGATTCTTTCTTCTCTAAATTATTATAGACATCATAGGGTTATAAATGAATATTGACAAGAATAATATCGTTACTGTTTGAAATTGTGCTCCTCCAGAATTCCATAACAAATTAATCTATTACTGAATATTTCTTTGCAAAAGTACATCAAAATGATGCGTATTAACACACACCATATGCGAAAAAATGTAGACCCAAATCTGGAAATAATTAAGGGTCATTAAAATACGAAAAGTGTGCAAATTCGTCGTCGGGTCTTACAAAAACTGGTTCTGAATGAAAAATTGTAGGTAATTGAAATAACGACAAAATGTATTATGTATATTATTCTATCTCATTTAGAGTGTTCCGTGGCTTTAATTATAGGTTCCGGTTCAATAGACTTAATTACCTTGCGCGGAATGTTAAAAACTAAGAAAATTAAAATTAAGGTTTCATTAAATATGTCGTGCAACTTAAAACACACTCAAAGTTTAAAAGTTACGATCTAAAATATTTTTCCATTGTACAAAACCAACCATTCTTAAAATAACCCCTTGATAATTATATAGACATTTGAAATTTTGAATGACCTCCATTTAAATTTCACTAGATTGATTTTGCGGTATGAATTAAAGAATATCTGGTTTTAAAACCTTAACTGTTGGACCACAACCCACTTGTAAGTTGTCACCACTAACCCTGTTATTATCTAAGCCTAGCTGCAATCATTCTAAAACAAAGAATCTAGTTTAGGCTTCGCGTTCACTGTCAACTTTTCTCGTAACCCTTTTGCAATACGTCCAGGGTGTGTCCATTTATTCTTACTAAATTTCGCTGAAACTAACCCTTGGCGTTCGCTTTCTCTCGGAAAAAAAGAAACAGTTTTTAAGACATGGTCCGTTGCTTAGCATACTTAACTGGTAACCGAATCCCCTATATCGCTGCTATAGAGGTCTAAATCCAAAATGTAGTAACTATTATGGTTTTGCTTATTGTCCTACAATTATGTATAAATATTGGTAGTTACGTTAAATTAGCTCTAATTTATATTAAGAAAGGGGTAGGTTGCCGTACCTTTCGTTCATTAGTTCACCGTCGCACTTTGGTTCTGAAATATTTCTTAAATATGATAGGGGTGGTAAGCATTTTAATTCACCGTGAAAATCAAAAATTAACAATTTATAATATCAGATATACATCACCTGATGGAAAATACCTGAAGCAGTAGCTGACCAGTTATAGGCCAATCTCTGGTTCATTTCTAATGAGTAGAAATTGACCTGATAATTCTATTATAAAGATTTGGTGCGACCATAAGTTTGTAAGATATGTTCCATAAGTTTTCCATTGGTTACTGAGAGCTTTTCATGAAGTGACGTAGGTCATAGATTCTCGTAAAGCGACGGCTGGTGAGGCGCTGTCAAAGGCTTAGTACAGACTAAATATAAAGATGGACTACAAAACCGAGTATAGTCAATTCTCGAGTCGTTCTCGAACTAGCTCTCAACCACTACGAAGTGTAGGAAGTGGCATAGTTATGGAACATAACTTATAAACATCTGGTACGACATTAGTCAAAAATGTATTTATCAAGTGAGATTAGTTTAAAAATCCGATTAAATAGATGGAAATTTGCACATAATTTGATCTATACTTCGACTACTCAGCTTCTGATAACATCTTTAGATCACCGTTGCATCATTACGGTCTCAATTTTTCCAGAATTTCGTTTTCGGTGCATTATAATGACTTTAATATTCTTAGCTAAAGTTCCCTTGGGGCTAAAATAACTCAATATGGCCCGGAGGTAATAGAAGGGTTTAATAGTGGGTACAACCCTTTTTTCCATATTTTTAAGCTTTATTTTTGGGCATATTTTTGCTTTTTGTTTTAGCTTACGGGGAGGTAAACCCGGCGCAGGTGTGTTGGGTGGTGGTCTAATACCAGCTTAATCACCTTCATTTTGTTATCATTATCGCGCCAGTTTTTTAAACCAAGCCCCAATACCGCCCGGGATAAAGCGTTTTTGTAGCCAATTATTTTCTTGGGTTGTTCATCTTTAGTTTAATGATATAATCTAGGAATATAAATTATTGTCAAAGAATTATAATAATAAGAAATATGGGTTCAAAGGGTTCAATGTATATTTAAATTTGGGTTGAATTTATTTATTTATTTTTAAAGTGTGGTAAACTTTATGGTTTAATTTACGGTTTGAGGAGGTTTTTGGTAAGTTTTGCATTTTTAACAAAGTCAGTCGTAAAATGCTATGATATTAATGTTGCCTCTGAATGAAAAAATGTCTGTAGGTTTAATGGTTTGAGAAGAAAACCAAGATTGGAAGTTATGTAATTGTAGAGTATTGATGTATGTAGAGCATCTGTGGTATTTTAAAAACAAATTTCACTCTCTGGGAAATGATTTATTGGAAATAAAAATCAATGATCTGGAACGGTAAACGTTATTTAAAGAAAATGGGAAACATTTTGATTTATTTTTTTAAACTTTCAGTTTTTGTTTGTACCATCGTGTATTTATATTCTTGTTGGGGTTTTTGGATGTATTAAGTCTAGCTATCAATTTATGTTTTCTGTTATGTAAAATTTAATATTTTCAAGTTAGCTTTAAAATCTTAAAAAGAGGAAAACTGTTCATTCGGTTTGTTTCCTTGCGAATTCTAATATAAAATGGAGATTATTTTTCATGGTGCTTTAAAAAATAGTTTATTGATCATAGAATAGTGAAGACAGTTAGGTTTATTTTTTTACTGAAAAGGCACTTTTAGGCGATACAACTTTTGACTCCACTATATGGGTCAAAAAATATTTGCTTTAAATTAAGTGAATTTGTGAGAAACGTTGTGACGTATAAACTGACGTAGTTTTGATCGAATTGCGCGGAAAAAATTCAACATAGACAAATATTAAGTTATAAAAATTGAAAACTCCGAAAACATTTCTAGAAATTCGCTGACCAGTTATCGTGTTGCAACCCTTTTGTGGTAAAAACTCACTAAACCAGACAGAAAAACAAAAGATTCTTGCCTATTTTAGCATCTCAAATACCATAACCCGGGTCAACCTTACGAGTTCAATATATTTATCGACTTTCGATAATAAGCGTACGTGATAGTCTGCCAGCGTATGAAATATTCGGTGAGCCACGCTCTACCCTGAATTACTGTTAATTTCGAGTCACGAGCGTAGACCACGAGAATTGCAGCCGTAATTTGTTACCTTTATGCTTAGGCTAACCTATAACCAAACCAAACCTCGTGTTGTTCAACTTTCCAATTTCGAAAAGCGATTTGGAGAAAAAGAATTCCATCCATATATGATGGGTGCCCATTTAAAGGCACTATTCATTTTAGTCGCTCAACTTTAAGAGAAAGAGCAACAACCTAAAAAGAAATGTGAAGAAATTACCACGCAAACGTAGAAACCTATATTCGCCAGTCAGTGTCTGTTCACGATTTCTCATACAACAAGTTCCTTTGCATAAATACCGGAAGCAATTTCATTTTCCTTTTGAAACAAATTTAATAACACCTTACAGTTGAGTTTTAGAAAGTGTTTAGATTCAATGAAAGTAAGCTAGGGATCATGGGGATGATGTCTCTCAATTTTCTCAAAACTCGGTGAACCGTACGTAATTTGAGAGATACTGGCTATTGCTATTGGAGTTTCTATTCATATTTCAAATTAGATCTCTAGAAAAAATAAATAAATTTAAATATTGAGATTGGGTTTTAATGCAGGTGGCTTAACTGATGTTTTGGGCTGGTTATAACGGATGTGGTTTTTAGGTATAAAAAGTTGTCTATGAGAATGTAGAGTGTGGGAAATGTGAAATTATGTTTGGTCAAGTTTTTCATTACAATATTTATGCTATGCAGCACTTGATAAACAATACTTTTTGTTTTTGTAAGATTTAACATTTCGGTTTTCCCTCTTTTGTCAACTCTGTCTGCAGACAAAACTAACATTTTTTTATTGACTTCGCTTCACTTGCCTTCTCTGTAACACTGAAACGTTTTCAATTGGATAATTTTTCACTGTCTGTTTGTTAGATTCCGGGTTTTTGTTGGTTGTTCATTTGTAAGGGACTTTCATCGGATGATAGTCTATTTGGCGTTAATGTTTCTGAAAAATAATTATTTTTTCCATTTGTTGCTCATTAACTTTGAAATAAGAACACTTCATTTGGAGTTATCCATGGATTTTTGACTGGTTTCACCTGATTCAGATTGATAACCAATGAATCATCTCTTCATTTTAAAATTCGTTGGATTTCTAATTCAATGTTAAAATCCTTCCGAAATTCCCAATGGATGATATTATGTCCCTACAAATACCAAGAGGACAATCACTCTGTGTAATAGGTGTAATTTTTTAACTATCATCGACAATGCTATAGCATAACACCTAACCCCGAATATATGTAGCTGAAATCCGAGACTGAGTAGACTGTGTAAACACATTCCTCAGCTAATATTTTGTATTTTCATCACTGACCCCTGATCGCGAAAGAAATAATTTTTCTTTCACCAGTTTCCTTTGAATATCCTGAATTGTCTACAATAATAACTCAGTATGAAACCAATTCTCACATTACTCGCACGAAATGAATTTTATTACGTTCACGGATTTAGTTTCGAGAATTTTCCTAGATGGGACTTTCAATCATAATTCGTCTTCATCATTTCGTTACGCTATTATCATTGCTTAACGCGTTTAAGTTTAACCCTTTTCAATTCCTAAATTTTACATTATTGTAGGACACGCCCGTTAATACCGTGAATTATGCAGTATATACTCGAGTCAATTACTTTCATTGGTCATTAGCCTTTCAGGCAACACGTGACGTGAGATAAAGGATATTGAGCCAATATGCTTAATACAAGAACCAATTTGTATATATTTTAAAACCACTTTCTGTTGAACTTTGTGCGAAGGTGGCAATTCAAATTATTTCTCATTCTCAACGGACGTTCGTCCCACCATTTACAAATTACAACTAGAGGTTATAGAACCATCCAACAAACTTTCGATTTCCTTCCGTACATTTTAATGTTAATACAAAATGTTCGCGTGTTGAAAAGCGATTATAAAATACCGTGGTGTCTCAGACTTTTGCTTTTTTACAAAGCAAATAACCTACGCGAGCTTTTCTTTGCTCTGTAACTCCCTGGGCTTCGAAGTGGTTTTATTTTTTTAGATTAGTTTATACCGAGGGTAATGCATATTTTAGTGATGAAGTAAGGCGATATATAATGAATTGAACATGCCTTTGAGTACAGTAAATTCTTACTATCAAATAAATCCATGCCTGAATAGTGGGGAAAGAATGAATTAAATTTTACATAAAAAAATTAAGAAATTTAAAAAGGCAAATCAATTTCACGCACTGTATACTTTTAAATATTGCTGCTCTGATTAAGTTTGGGCATCTTCTTTCATTCATATCGCTACCCTTTTCGCGCTTTTTTTTTTTTTGGTATTTTTCATAACAGTAGGTTTCACGCTGATTCGACACGGTTCGCTATGGGCTACTGCAATCTTGAATGTACTGAAATTTAACTAAAATTTAAATGGGAAATTTCTTACATTCTAAGGCATATAGAAACAGTATGAACTGTTATATTTTTATATTCTCACTTCAGTCAAATGGATACAAATAAGAAAATATACACTAATGTTTTGAATTTTAAAGTTAATTACACCACATACTTTATTTGTATATAATTATCTCCACTCAGGCTTGGCTTGGCTTTAATTACTACCAATTATGGACCGTGAACTAATTACTGTGAAGTCGCGTTCATATTGAGGGTTTTTTGACAACATTGCGAGGACATAACTAAATTGCTTAACGAAGGTAGCCTTTTTTCTTTAGAGAAAGTGGAGTTTGATGCAAAGGTTAATGGAACGAAATTTTGCAGACGCAGCTTTAATAAATAATTAAAACAGTGGTAGTCGAAATTAACATGCGAAATATGTACAATTAAAGCGTTTAAGCACCAAATTTTGACATTTTAATAAAGAATGACCCTTAAAATCTATTTTGAAACAGAGGCAAAATTCTTTTGACCCTAATTAACAAATAAAATTTATAACTGTAACACCTTAGGCGAAACATTCCGAATTGTCATAAGCTATCCGGAAAATCATAAAAAGAATTGCTAGATCATTACACCCTTCAAACCATGCAAGAAAATGAAAGGTGTTCATCCCATTTGAATATCCCATAGCAATTATAACAATAATAATAAAGATAATCATAAACTAAATATTACGATTTACCTGTCAGAGGCAGTTAAATATAGAACACTAGAAAGATTTCTGAATCAAATGGGAGATGAAACGTGACTCTCTCTATATTGAAAATCAAGATAACATTTTAAATTCGATTAAACTTCATTTTCTATTGTTGTTTATTGTATAAAATTAAGTCGAGCGTATTTTTATTTTTGTTAATCTTGATTTAATTATACGGGTCCTTGCTTCAGTTTGAAGTGAAGAAAGGGAAAATTTAACTTTTCTATCCCCGTTATCTTAACAATAACATCATTTCACCTTCAATGAAAACGCGTACCAAGCTCGTCTTGCTTTTGAAACAATGAGTTTTAAATTAGAATACGGTTTCTAAGGACGTCGCTCTTCAAGTCTAGGGGATGCTCGATGATAAGTTCATTCATTATCTGCCATAATATACGCTATCAGAAGTATACTAAACCGATGTTATTTTACCACTGAATGTCAGATACCATATGAAATATACTTGTAGTTTTGAAGTGCAAAATTAAATATCTGGTATTTTGCGATATCCAATGTGGTGCAAGTAAAGGGCGTGTTCTAAAATGGCATCTAGGATCGAAGTACTGTGGGTATGGGCCATTTTGAGTCAAAAAGTTTCACTGTATACAAGTTATTAGTGTTTTACTGATGACCCATTTTTTAAATTAGTGTTGTATCTCAGTTTATTTTTAATTTAAGTGGTTATTTGTAAAACAATCCACTCAAAATTAAGAAACGGTGGCCCTTGGTGTAAAATGTCATAGAACATTTTAGACTCAAATTCTTCATAGAACATTTTAGACTCAAATTCTTCATAGAACATTTTAGACTCAAATTCTTCCTAGAACTCGCTGTATTTCTGTCCTAATAGTCCACCCTTTTTGAATTGAAGCACGCTGTACAGTATAAAAATTAAAAAAAAATCTAAAATCCACGAAACCAAATAAGCCTAAAATAACAACTAGTTCATACAATCGTTATTAAATGAAGTTTTGTATGCAGTATAACGTTTCAGCTTTACTACATTATTTGTTAACTTCGCGTTAATAAACTCGACTCAAAATAATAATTATAAGAATCTCTCGCCTCATTTAAAGGTCGTCTATTTATAAATAGTGTCTTATAAAAATAAGCCAAGTATTTGAAGCGTGAAATTGCACCCGCGACTAAACTAGCTTTTAAAGAAATTGTAGTTGCGGCTACTGATAACGGTATGCAGAAGAGGCTCAGTTAATTTATTATAGAAATTTTATATAACATGAACTTCAAGAAGAGAGGGAACACTCCCCCACTTAATTTTGTTGATTTCGTCGTTTTATTTTCCTTGAATGTACCTACCTAGTAAATTTATGCTTGGTTGTTGTATTGAAAAGGTGTTATTTTTCAACACGTATTTCATTTCAAGGGGAAAATTTTAAATTTAGAATCTTATTATTATATTATCAAGGTTTGCGCGATGTTATCTTTTAAATCTGCGAGATTTAATTTCTTAATTTGGGTCGTCGTTTAGAGTTCTTCAGATTTGGATGCTTTTGAATTAGGCGTAATTGGAAGCCAGTAAAAATAATTGGTTTAAGATAAAATTGGATTAAAATTACACGGATCAGGGAATTTGATAAGTGAAGTTTCTTCTGATTGTTTTCAACAGAAATTTGTAACAGTTTCAAAGTATTGATTTCGTTCTATTCTTATGGGTTGTTTTATTCAATTAATATTTAATCGTACGAAGTAATTTTAATTGGAAGTTCTGTACTTGGATAAAGTAAAGAAATATAAAACAAAAGGGTGTATAAAATAATGAACATAAAATTGGAATCATGTATTTATCTACATTCTACAATATCAGAAGTAAATGAACCGAAGTTACCGGAGAGGACAAAATTTGTATAATGCGTTTTCCATAACGTGGGGGTAGTAAAAATCAAGGTAGCTGTACCTCTACCTGAATCGTCTCGAAATTTAACGCTGGCACCAAAGACCATAGTTACAGCTTAGTTACAAATCCGCGCAATATCGTTAGTATGAATAAATAGTCGTTGTTTTGAGAAATAGGCGTCTGCTTCTATCTTAGGAGCCTAGGCCCTAGGCTTACGTTCGATAATGGATGCAAACATTAGGGATGATCTTTTGAAATACCTTTCAAATATTAATCGACCATTTGTGACTTCAAGTCGGGAAAGATTTATTGAAATTCTAAAGTCAGACATTGGACAAAAGTATGTTAAAAGTCTTCTTATCCTACTCGAAAAGTTTTTCAAAGAGTGTGAACCTCTCCCCAAAAGAATCTTCCGAGGGAAAAAGTCGCCATTTTTAAAAACTTTAACTAATTCCCGGAAAATCCGGTTACTCGAACATTGGCCGCTTGGTGGCGTTTTCAAAATTGTTGTGACTCGAAAGAGTAGAGGAGCGAGACTATCGTCGGGGTTGAAATATGGGGGTTTGTGAGGAACTTGTGCTTAATGAATAAACAATAGGACTCCGGTAACTTCGGTTCATTTACTTCTGACAATATTGAAGACGATACGAGCAGTCAAGTTTTCTTACTGGGTTAGACCTGAGTGACGTAATGTTGTGTGGGCACTGTGATTGGCTACCATAGATCTTAAGCGTCGTCTGCTTAGGATTCTGTAGGAAAAAGTTAATTGCTCGTATCATCTATATTGTTGTTTATGCATGGATGCAGGTTTCCATTTTGATATATTCACTGTTTTATATGGTCTTTCGAATGAAAGAACTAAACCATGGAATCGAACACTCCTTAACTTTCTTACGTTTAACTTTAAAATCATTATTAAATGAACTAATTGATCTTTTTATTAACGTTACGTATTTTTTCTCTCTATTATAGGATCACATCCAAGAAGTTTTGAACAAATGGGAGCAAATTGACGATGAAATTTGGGCGAAAATTATCTGTATGGAACGTAACAGAAGGGTCGCCAAGGCTTACGCCCGAGCACCAGTTCTAACCATCAATGGCTCAGATGATGGTTTCGATGGCTACAGGTAAACGTAGTTTAATTAATTCAAAATTGTGCTTAATTTTTTAAAAACTAGTTACGTAAAAAATCGTAATTATAAAATCTTTTGCAAATGGAATGACTTGAAAACTATCCGGATATGGGGCGACCTTTAGCACAGCTAGTAGTAGTAGCAGTAGCGGTAGCTTTATTATTTTAGTATGCTAATGAACTATTTCTCCCCGCTTAGAGAATGATGAAATGTATTTAGGCCTAAGATTATCGATTCAATAATGATTTTCCAATAAAATCAATGGGGTTAATCGAAATAACGATTAGTTTTAACTTTTTAAGTAATTAAAAGCAAATCTTCGTAGTTTTGAAGATTTTATTAATTTTTAAATTATGGAAATTTGAAGTTTTACAAAATACACTGATTAATAACCTTAATTGCATATAAATCACTCAACGAAGTTTATGTTGTTATATTGTGCTCTGTTTATATTTGAAGCTTGGCTTTGAATTAATGTTAGACTGTGCTCTGTTTATATTTGAAGCTTGGCTTTGAATTAATGTTAGACTGTGCTCTGTTTATATTTGAAGCTTGGCTTTGAATTAATGTTAGACTGTGCTCTGTTTATATTTGAAGCTTGGCTTTGAATTAATGTTAGACTGTGCTCTGTTTATATTTGAAGCTTGGCTTTGAATTAATGTTAGACTGTGCTCTGTTTATATTTGAAGCTTGGCTTTGAATTAATGTTAGACTGTGCTCTGTTTATATTTGAAGCTTGGCTTTGAATTAATGTTAGACTGTGCTCTGTTTATATTTGAAGCTTGGCTTTGAATTAATGTTAGACTGTGCTCTGTTTATATTTGAAGCTTGGCTTTGAATTAATGTTAGACTGTGCTCTGTTTATATTTGAAGCTTGGCTTTGAATTAATGTTAGACTGTGCTCTGTTTATATTTGAAGCTTGGCTTTGAATTAATGTTAGACTGTGCTCTGTTTATATTTGAAGCTTGGCTTTGAATTAATGTTAGACTGTGCTCTGTTTATATTTGAAGCTTGGCTTTGAATTAATGTTAGACTGTGCTCTGTTTATATTTGAAGCTTGGCTTTGAATTAATGTTAGACTGTGCTCTGTTTATATTTGAAGCTTGGCTTTGAATTAATGTTAGACTGTGCTCTGTTTATATTTGAAGCTTGGCTTTTTAGTATTTGTTAGATTATGCTGTTTCAGTTGCAGCTTAGCTTTTGAGTTTGTTGTTATATTGTGCTTTTATTTACATTTGAAGCTTAGCTTTTGAGTTTGTTGTTATATTGTGCTTTTATTTACATTTGAGGCTTAGCTTTTGAGTTTGTTGTTATATTGTACTTTTATTTACATTTGAAGCGTAGCATTTAAGTTATTGTTAGATTGTGCTTTTATTTTCATGTGAAGTTTAGCTCTTGAGTTTGTTATTAGATTGTGCTCTTATTTACAATTCTTCTCATCTCCTGGTTCGAGTTTAGAACTTCTTATAAACCTTTCTTATAACATTAGCTGACGTAAAACAGTTGCTAAACCATCAATTCGTTTTCAATGCTAATAGCGTACAATTATAAGCTAGAAACTACTATCGGAATAAATTCAATAGGAGATAAACTTCCAGTTTTGTATATTTTAACATTACATTAGAAAATTTCATAGGTTTCAAACCAGTCTTACGTAACTAGGTTGTATTGAAAGGTCGCGTATCATCGTATATTTGTACTTAAGTCGTCTGCCTTCGACGATAATAAGAGGCCATCCGTTATTAGGCCGTCATTTTAAATTTTCAAAAATCTTTCTTGATGGTGAGAATCAAATAGACAAAGTTTAAAGAAAAAAATCCACGACAGAATATATTGTATGACCTTTCGAGGCCGCGAGCAGTCGGTCTTTTGTTTTATTGGTATAGTTCTTAAATTTCTTCGTGGTAGCGTGCATCCTTTCGGGGTCGAATTCGCACATGATTCTAGGAAGCTGGGTGGTCAGGCTTAATAATATCACGTTTTTCGATGAAACGATACAGCGGCTTTTCACGAAGCGAAAAGGGTTTAAACACGATCTTATTTTATCAAAAAATATTTTAAAAAACTTTACTTTTTTCGCATTTTTCTCTTAAAGAAGAATATCTAGCACGAAGCATCTGTTTTTGGAAATTGAATTTTGTTTCTTTCTCCTTAATGTCTGCGGTTTATTCACCTAAACATTATTCCACTAGGATATATACGTTAAGTGGCTTGGTTAATCTCAATTAGGGAATAACAAGAAGCTGAACGGGTTAAGTTAGGCAAGGGATATATTTAATTTTAGAAGTAGGAATGGAGAACGGTTAATATTTATTTCAGTCCGACTCATAGCCCAGTATAGAGCCCCTCCCTTCAACACCTAACGAAAAGTTTAAATTATTTTATTGGCTCACTTAAAGTACGTTTTGATGACGTTGCTGATGGGAACGGCGAAAAATACGTAATTCTTTTTACCTCTGTCGCTATGACCCACCTCTTCCGTCACGGGGAAGGGGGTCCGGGACTTTGACGCACGCCCACATTACTCTGTTCTCCATTCCTACTTCTAAAATTAAATCTATCCTAGGTTAGGCTTTCAATTTAAGGAATAATGCCTCCTTTATGTTGGGTTTCTTCCAATTGTTTTTAACATTAAAACGTTCTTCAAAATGCACGCAATAAACTGGCGTACAAAATAAAATCGTAGTTGGAAATACGCGGTATTTGAATCAAAATTAAAATAATTGAATGTTTGTATAATTTATTTCAGAATTGGTTTATGCGGTTTCGACAATCCAATGAGAGATCCAAAAACCGAGGATGTTAAAAGACACATTGGACATGTGAGTAGACAATATCCCCTTGCAACATTTATATTTACACAATAACATATCCATATCAACCCCATTAGAAATAGTTTAAATTTCGGGAAGTACAAAAATTTTCAATCCTTTAAAAACATTTATATTATAAAATAGCAACAAAAGGTATCAGATCGAAACGGGTTATTTATTAAAAGTTTTATAAAGCTCTTCTTCATGAATTAGGCTATATTGAAGAAAAACGTTTGAAAGAAAGTCGATATCCATAAAATACAAAAACAGGCGTTTATAGTACGTCGGTATACCCAAAATAAGTTCTTTACCTTCGTTATTGCATTATGACCCCATTTTAAACCTTTTTCCTCATACCGCCCTCTAACCTAGGCCCCTACACAATGCCATCCTTGTGTACAACAATAATTGAAAAATTCCGTAAGTCTCTTTAAAAAGTATGTCCTATTTTTACATCCACCCATTCAGTGTTAAGGCACCGCCGGAGTTTAAAGAGTTATTGTTGATTACACCCCATCTTTCAAGGATCAAAACTATAAGACTATCATTAAAGGTTTATTTCTGCCATGATCATTATTAGAAATGCTTATCCAAAATTATTACTAATATAGCTCTCCTAATACCTTTTTTACTTCTTAAAAGGTTAAAAGTTATTGTCGTGCTTTTAGATAAAGGAAGTGATGAGTTAAGATTATGAAAGTTCGGTAGATCGAAGTTATAACAATTTCTTGTAAGCCTGAATTCTTTATTTTTATTTTTGATATGACTAATCAGATTATTTTTATCTGATAAAACCAAATGTCTAATCATAGTTCGATCAGAGCATAAACATGATTGAAACGATTTAATCATGTCATAATCTAACCATCTGGGATGGAAAATTTGCAATATTAACTAATCTCATCATAAGTTGATAAGATATGTTCCTTAAGTGTGTCTCTGGTTACTGAGAGCTCGTCATAGAGTGACGTAGGTGAAGCGTCATAGATTCTCGTAAAGCGACGCCTGGTGAGAAGCTATCAAAGGCTTACTACAGACTAAATAGGAAGATGGACTGCAAAACCACGTGTAGTCAATTCTCGCTTGTCGTTCTCGAACTAGCTCTCAGTAAGTCTCTAGCATTACGAAGTATGCTTAGTGTTATGCTTATGGATCATAAACTTATCTCATTTAATCTGCAATTGATTGTAAATGAGTTTAATGATAACTTCCGTCTAATTTACTAACAGTGTGTATGAGAAAGGTTATTTACTTACCATTTCCGCTGTCGTTGGCTTCTGTATGTTAAATTACAATTTATTTATTTTTTCGTTTGGTTGTTGCATATGAAATACTTTTCTTCTTCCGTGAGTCATGTCGTGTCTGCCCCCTACTCTTTCCTTGACTTGTCTATAATGACACCCGGTATGTAATGACAGAACTACCAAAGCTGTAAAACCCCATGTATTTATATTATCTTAGTGCAAGGTGAATTTTGGATTATGCATGGCCTTTATGATAAATAGTGAGTGCATTACCGTTTTTTAACTGATGACAAGGTTTTTGTGTACTGTTGGTCACGAGTTGCCAGATTATAATTTGAAAACAATTATTTAAAAAAAATATATTTTTCGAGAGCCAGAAGTTAGTTAATTGATGTAAAACATTCCCTCAATAGTCATTCTTAATTTTAGTATCTGACGCTTCCTCCACCTTGCACTAGTTTCCTGGATTTCGGGCAACTCCAAGCTATTTACTCTTAAGGCCTTTTCAGACGATATAATTTTTGACTAAACTAGATGGGTCCTTAAGTTGAGTTAGCAAAATATGGTCAGTGTTCAAATTTTAATTTGGTGGTTCAATGTTCATCTTGTCCAACTTCTGTTCACAACCCCAACTAGTTTACTCAACTCAAGTTGACTCATCTAAATGAGTCAAAGAGTTGTACCGTCTGAAAAGCCTTTAGGTACGCATGTCGATCTTCACCTTTTGTTTAGTCAAAATTTTCATAGTCAAGCCAGTTTGATGCTTGAAATTTGGTCGAGGTTTCTGTAAAATATGGCTTCAATATTGATACAAGCCCTGACATCATATTAATATTTAGCGTTATTTAGGGCCCTAAAGTTCTATTTCGATTCTTAGTCAAGAATTATCTGAATTCCACAATGAATGTTTAACATACACTATTCTGAAGTTATCTTCAGTACAATATTCATGGGAAAAGCGTTCAATTCCGCTAGTATGATTAACCGGATGCTGCTGATATAGCAGACAATCTAACCCCTTTGTTTGGCCACCTCCAACTAAAAAAAGGATAGACTTGGATCAGAAAGAATTGACTCTATTCAATTTGTTAGCGTAAATTCCGTTACGTAATTTGTAGTTAGATTTTTTATGAATAGTTGTCTTGAGTGAGGTTTTAAAATTTATCGTATAGACATCTCGCAAATTTAAGGAATTTCAAGTCTAGTCTTAACCTTGGATCAATCAGTATTTTAACATTGACCTTGTAGAGGTAATTTCGGACAAGGTAATATTGAGAAGCAACAAGCCCCTCAAATTGTTGCTTCACCGCTACACAGATATTGTGAATTTGTGTGAAAGATTTACTAGATCTGATTGATTGGTGTCTTAATGCAAACATTTGGTGCGCGAATACTTTGATTAAGGCTCTTAGAGATGTACGGTTTGTGGGTAATTTGAGTACACGGGCAGTTCTACTTCCAAAGGTTCTTAATACCAAATATACAAATTACAAAAATATTAGGTAATTTTACCATATAGTAAAATCACGGTAACTTATATATCAGTATTTTACACTGGTATTTAGTTTAGTCACTTTTCTAAAGGCAAGAAATGCTTCAATATTCGAATATAGTGTTCGAAGTTACCACGAGACGTTCAAAGTTACCCCCTCTCCCTGATTTCATACAAAGGGAATTATTATTACGCGATTTAATAAATAAATCAGTTTTTGAATTCCTTCAAAATACAAACCGAGATTTTATTCAAATTGGTTAAAAAAATATTAAACTGGAAATAAATTTTAATTTAATATTAAATTCAAAAATTTGTTTACTTAGAAAAAAAACCAACATCCTCCCTTCTATATTTTCAAAGGAATCTCACAATCTGATTTACGAGTTGTTTCTAGACCCAGACTGGCTGAAATAACTTAATATTTGAATTTTTACAACTTATTTTCCAAAGGGTTTAAAAATCAGAATTTTTTTTTTTTAAGAATCGGTTGATCGTCCTCGTTGGTATTCATAAAATCAGCGAATGCTCCTATTGGAATTTATTTCTCATAACTTTAATCACCCACGTATGAAGGCTGTGTGACGTGAAATACTCGAAATATTGCGCGTCCTTACACCGGAATTTTAGGCGGGTATTGTTGGTTAATGACAATATTTCGAGGGTTTTAGGCATAACTATTTACACCCATTTTAGGCAGTAGAATGATCACCTTACTGATCAGAAGTGTTGGGAAAGGTTAAGGATTTTTAAGAAGATTTCTATGGAAAAATATATTGTTGGAAATATCATATGAACACTTAACTTGAATTGTCTCGAAATCGCAGTACTGCCGAAGGAAAAAATCAGTAAACTGCAGACCCTATGATACTTCAAATTAATTAAAATTTTTAAATATTATTTAGACTTCTGGATTTCATCCGTACTTATCACTTACCATTTAATTATATGATGAGGAATTAATTACAGGTAATCCAAATTAACGACAACTGTTTGCAAGTGTTTGTGTGACGCGTAACTGTACAATTATTACTAATTTTGTATCATCTCCAATTAATGGTTATCTAATTTATAATTCACTACATAAAGAATCTACTGCATCTGAATTATTTGTAATTTTACTATTAGTTTCAAAGGTCTGCAGTTTAGTATACAAATATCTTCCGTCGGCAGTACGGTGTTGCTATGTATTTTCATCTCTTCCTTAACTCAATTTTAAACGTAAAAACCCGTCTTTTTTTAGGAAATTTCCATATGAAAAATTTAATTGAAGTTGAAAATAATTAAAATTAATTTTAAGTTCTTAGTTAGGAGAAAGCCGCCAGTAGTTATATTTATTATGCGAATAAAGTGAGCGATTAGAGAGCCAATTTGCTCGATTAAACGAATCGAACCAGCAGGGAAGGTATCATAATTGAATGAACCCTTAATAATTTTCTCAGCCAACGCAATTTTCGTTGTGTTAAAATAAAAAAGCTTAATCGATACGTTAGGGTAAACGCCTCAGCTTGTAATTCTTTTAATAGGAGTTCCGTGCAAAATTAAATATCTTAATACTTATGGTTAAAAAAAGCTTCAAAGATGGTAACTTTCTTGCATACGTGTTCGCCCCTCGCAAACATTTAGCCCAAGTGGGTGTGGAGCTATTGACCCCGCTCTCTCTCTCTCTTTCGCGGCTCTTTCTTTCTTGGAAAGTAAAAAACAAAAGAACCCGACTAAAAAATTAATATGGCTTTCTCTCCTCACTCGCTATCTCTTGTCGCCTACTTGTTAAGCGTCTTGAATAGAAAACAAGAAAGAAATAAGAAAGGGTTGTTTGAACTTTACGAGTTTAAAATATTAGATTGGCTTTCGATTTCTTTATTTTTTGGCAATTGAATATTAAATGGGGGAAAAAATAAAATATTGTGACTTAATTTAAGTAGAAAAATGTCTTTATTCATAAATATGGAAGTAAGAAATTAGCATTATTTTTACCTTATAAATGTAAAAATACATTCCTTGAGTCTTCTTTTTTTTAAATAATTATTATTTGTATCTTAATTTTGGAAAGACGAAATATATATTGGGTTTATGTAAAATGTGGAGAATTTGGGGGTTTTTAGTTTAAGGTTTCAGCAGGGAATGGTGTCTCAAAGAGAAGGTGAATGGTTCTTTTTATTTGGTTTTTTTTTCATTATTAAATTTAGATAAATTAATTTAAAACTGATCACTGGTTGATTCCTTTCAGAATGTCCTATATATTTGGGTGGTGAATGGGTTTTTTTCGTAGTTAGTATTATTAAATTTAGGTAAATTTATTTAAAACTGATCACTGGTTCAACCGATTTAGCTAATACTGATTCACTATGTCCTATGTATTTGGGTTTAAATATGCCGCCATATTTTAAAATGGCGGCCAGAAAAGCAACCAACTTAGATCTCCCTTTAAAAACAAAGATTTCGGTTTCATCCTCACTTTGAAATTTCCATTAATTTTTAATTTAATTCTTACTTTTACACATATAAAAGGATGCCGACTACACCGCAGACTTCGTTATTTTGTGTGTGCTATTAATTATTTATTCTACAGGGTTCTTGACAATTCTAAGTTTGTAGTTAAACATTTTTGGTTACGATTGAATAATATTTAAATCACCTTGAGAGAGCCTTAAGTAGCCTTAGGGCCTAAGAAGTTTGAGAAAGCGTCGAAAAAACCATTAAGAATTGGAGTTTCATGTATATTTTGATGGTCCTTCAATTAAGAATCTTGAATTTTAATTAGATATTCCTCTACATCCAAATTAAGTTTATTTTCGAATCCACCCTTCTTCATTGATAGTTAGCAAGTTCCATCCAGACCTAGTTCCTAAATTTTTTTCTTAACAAAGATTTTTTACGATAACTTAGACAACACCCAATTTCCATCAAATTTTAAAATTGACTAGTTTATTAATCCCAAAATTAAAATTAAAAAACATCGCAAATTAAGTTCGCCTACGTAACCCAAAAATCATTGACTCCTGCTTCTTCTTAGTATTACATCCTTTATCAAAAAAAGTGAAGAGAAATATAGCCAGTTTTTAAAACTAATGGATAAAAACTTGTACAAGTCGGAGGATAAAAACTTGTACAAGTCGGACATTTGCCGAAATTTTATGTTACCTGTGCCACAATCGAAGTTTAAATTGGTAATGTCCAACCTCACTTGATGAAGTTAGGCATGATATTAAACTTTATAGTGACAAGATAGTTTGATAGTAGTAGTATCAAAATTTTTAAAAATTCCCTCATTTCCATGTCACGTAGACCGGCTGGCTACCACCATGATTTGAAGGTCGTATGCTTTTTTTGGGCATTTGTGTACCTGGTACCAGGAGGAGCTTGGGTCTGGTTTGTCTCGTGGAAAGGGTGGTAGGGTAACTACCGACAGAAAAAAAAGGGCCAACAACCCTCTGGTACTTTCTCCTTTTTTCTACATGTCCATATGCAAATTAGAAGTCTCTGACGCTGTTTTCGTATTAATTTCTTTCTTTCTATCGAGTTTTCACTTTTTCTCTTCAACCATCGTATGGCATGACATAAAGAGATTTTATTTCTTAATTTTGAGTTCATTTGCCAATTAAAGAGATCCTAATTAGTCAGGGTCAAAAATAGAATGGTCTTCCGGGCGATTGGTAATTTTCACATTATTGCAGATTTTGCGTTCTATATTTTTAATTTCATTGATATTATTGGGTCCAATAGTTAGCCTATTACAATTGCAGTTTATTTCAATGAGAAAAGTACCGATCATGGAATTTGAATTGATTAATTTTCATACCATATAGCCACCACATTTCGGAGTGTAGGAAATTCACTAGACAAACGTGTTGATGAAATTCTAGCACTTCAATTTTGTCAACTCGAAATTTCACTAAATGATGTACGAATTGAAAATTGAAAAGCACTTGTGATTTTTCTTCATACGTTTACGTACGCGTTTTCTGTTGTTTCTTAACTCCATTGCATGTTAAAAAACCTTCATTAATTTCACCTACAAAAATAGAACATTTCTAAACCAGGTGTTCTTGATTTATTATCATTTCTAGATATACTATACCACCTTTAATGTATGTTACTAGCCATTAATCTGAAAGGGATGTAGTAGAATTACTTCTTCTCTGCAAAAAGCAAGCAATCATTAAACCCAACGCCCCTTGTTACTTACAATCTTCCATTTACTTCATGCGCAATCATTATAATGACGATATTATCAATATTTATAGTTTTATATAAAATAATGATGTTTTTCCTCTCAAATAGCTTAAAATATGGCGTATAACCCTTTGAAAAAAAGGTTCATCCCACGTTGGAATAATTTCTAGATTGGCGTCATTCGGTTCACGTGGTGTGTCACCCCGTGTATTTAATGCATCCTTCTAGTCATTAATTTCGTTACCCCTTTTTTTCGCCGAATTTTTTTTTATCGAAAACATGGATGATTGAAATCCCCCTCCCGAGTCTCAATGAGCCGGATTGCCCGTTTTTCGATGTTAATCGAGTCGCATTCCAAAATTCATAAGAGAGCAAAAACCCCTTTGGACTATTAAAATTTTTGGTAAACGCCGAACTCCATAACTTAAGGTAAAAAGAGGCATCTTTTGAAGTGGGAATGATAAACCAGAAACTATTTTAGGTCTGAGAAAGTTCAAAGATGAAATTGGATTGTGATCTCGTGTTTTATTTATCCCGTTTCAATCATGCATCGTAGCCATATTGGCAAGCAAGCATACCTTGAGGAGGAAAGAGGCGAGATGGAGTATGACGTAGCCTCTGTATCTCCATCTACGGCAACGAAATCTTCCCATAATCCTCAGCGACGTTTTTGGTAGGGTCGTACTGTAAGAAAACGTCGACCATGCCCTCTGTGTCTTAAAAATGAAGCTAATTCATGAGAACTAGCTTCTATTTTTAAATGGCGCTACACTTATGAAGGAGTTTGCACAAGACACTCTGGGAGATTATCATTGCCGCATATGGCTCACAAACGTTTGTACTCCACCTCACCTTTCTTCTCCAAGATAATAACTCAATGTGAGGTTTTGCGTTCATGGAAACCTAAGGTGGCTGTTCATACGTTATTCATATACTAACCTAGCAAACTTTGGCCTAAA
Source organism: Phalangium opilio (assembly GCF_054372755.1). Taxonomy (NCBI): domain Eukaryota; kingdom Metazoa; phylum Arthropoda; class Arachnida; order Opiliones; family Phalangiidae; genus Phalangium; species Phalangium opilio. The sequence continues at coordinate 6,912,725 of NW_028324226.1, forward strand.
ACTTAGTAGAGCGATGTGAAATGATATAGTTAGTTACCACGATTGAGAAAACCACGTGACATGACGTCAGTTTTGTTGCTTTAAATTATATTACCAAAGGCTGACGACTTCCAATATGGTTGTCAAAACGGAGGTAAGAGATAGACGGTCTGATATTCCTAGTATCACTCACTCCATTCTGAGTACTTGGTCTGTATATCCGAAAAGATAATGACCAGGGTTCGTTAAAATGAATGGTACTTCGCGAAACATTGATTGGATTCCCTAATTAGTCCTCTTCAAGTTACCAACTTCTGATTTAAACGCGTGATAAACTTAACTTTTCGTCGGAAAACTTGTCTTTCCGACACTTTCTCCCGATAATTTACCCGATTATTATTTTTTTCTCTCTTGACTTAAAACGAGTCGCTTGCAAGACTAACCCATTGCCAGCAGCGAGATTATAGGGTTGTTAAAGAGGAGGGTTCAACTCTTTCACGATACACGTTTATACCTCGAAAACGAGCGGACGCCCTAGATTAAGTACTACATACGCGTCTGCGAGTGAGTTTGCATTATTAAGTATAACGTTTTTGACGCCAAATATTTCGCAAACACTTTTTATATTATTATCTTTAATGCCTTAAAGGCTTAAATTAGAAGAAGAAAAAAATGAGACCCCACCCAAAGTTTTAAAGTTTCGTGGTACAAAATTTATTTAATTTTACTGCAGAATCTGTGGTTGTAAAGTTCTTGTAATTTGATGATAGTATTTAATGTCTCTGTAAACGCTGAAATAATATTCAATTTAACGGTGCCAATCTTCGAAAAGAGTTGCTTAGGCCAAAAGGGAAATTTGCACGAAAAATTGGTTATTATTCGGTTATACATTCGGAAAGCATATTAATTACCAATAAAAAACACTTATATATATCAAGTAGCGATATCTAGTTTACTAGGGAGAAGTTATAACTCGCCACATTTCTACCTTTATCTCCAGTCCAAATGTAGGTCGGGAGTTAATCCCCGCCTCTAAATTACAACCATTATCTCATTGGCTCTTGAAAACTAACGTCAGCGCGACGCGAATGACAAAAATTGCGTATTGTCCGACTGAGGAGAGGCGAAATAGCCCGGCCTCCTTTTACGTCCCCCTTGTATTTTGAAAGGAGGACTGGGACTATGGCGCACTAATACTTAGGCATCTTATACTTTCTCCCTAGTAAACTAGATATCTTTTCTTGATATTATTTTGATACGCTTGCTAGGATATTTGAGAAAATTGTTGCATCAAACGTATAATACTTCATCGTAAATCATAAGCTTTCCCGCGATGCACTGGGAGTACCATTATTGGACGAATCCGTCATGTGGTACTAGGTGTCCAATAGAGTTACTTCCCAGTGCTTCGCATGAAAGCCTAACGCGTAGTGTCCATTACGGAAACTTAATAGCTTGTATCTTCTTCAATATTGTAGATAGAAACATGGTTCCAATTGATATATTCATTATTTTATACCCTTTTTCTATTAAAAAAAAATCTAGCCCACAGTATCTCTTCAAATAGTTTAGCTGAATGAACGAAAGAAGTGGTTTCTAATGTTTATCCATATTCCTTCTGGCTGAAAAGTAATTAACAGTAAAGTCATTCCGTTGTTCATTATACTCCAGTGAACCCTATTTTTGAGGACTTCATCGTGACCATTAAGTCATCCATATAAAGACTTACGATTGAAACCAGTTTATTTTGTTAGCGCCCGTGAACTTAATGCCTTATCCGTCCGTTTCTCTTAATTATAATAGTCGCAATTGGTGAAAATTTTAAACCGTTTTTATCGCTTTAAGGCACAATGAATATAGTGGTATAGATTGTCCCGAAGGTATTAGTAATCTAAGACTATTAAAATAATTTCGTAAATTTTAAGCATACCGGTTTTCATTTTTAAATTTCAATCTCGATCCTGGAGGAGAGATATGGTACCGGTACATCATCACCTTCACGTGCTGTCGAAATATTTTTAATTGTTCAATATGACAACGTTTTAATAAGAATAACTTTCTTAAATTGTATGCAAAACCGGTCCCTCATTTTCACACACACTCGAGCTTGATTATTGTTATTATACTTATTAATTTTGATAATAAAAAGGATATCAAACTAATTTTAAGCACACCTAGATTTTTGCACCGTTAGAAAGGCATTTAATAAGGCAATTACACTAGATGTTATATTACTGGTTGCTTGCAAACCTTGGCCCAGTAAATATTTGACACCTTGCATCGACAAATTTAATTCGTATGCAATTTTTAAAATTGGAGGTTTATGAGGAGTTTCAATATCATTCTAAAACCGGTTGACTTGGTTTTGATTTTGTCAAGTAAATTAGTACCTTATACGTGTTACGAATATCGTCAACCCACAGTCCGGTTGGAATTGAAGAAATATTAGAAATATATAATTTTATTTCATTATTATAAAGTGTCGTCATTATAAATGGGCAGAGCACCTTTTTCGTAACATCTTTTTCTGTGTAATTTATGCACAAAAATAACAGCGTTCCCCAAAAAAAGGGTTTTGCCATCAATGTGTTCATGGATTGCAAATAAAAAATTTTTATGTGGATTTTCATGCTTAGTAGTCCTCAGCATGAAATCTGCACTTTTCTGCGAAAGATTTTAAGGCTTAGTCCAAAGCACAAAATCTGTACTTATCTGCCTAAGATGTTTAGGCTTGGTAGTTCACCGCATAAAATCTACTCTACTGCGAAAGATATTTAGTTTTAGTAGTCCAAACCATAAAATTCGTACTACGAATGTCAATAATTTTTAGAGTGGTAGTTCAAGTAATAAATGTGCACTTTACTGCGAAAGATGTTTAGTCTTGGTAAAAAAAATTAAGCCCTAACAATTTTCTATACTAATGCCATGATACTCATTTCTAATCAACAACAATAATAAATGTACTATGCTAGTTTAAATTTTTATTTACTGAACAGATATGCAACGAGTCACGTGACTGTCCTTTCGATTGTCACTTCTTAGATGTTTCGATGAACATTCTATAGAAAAAGCCCCTTAATTTCTTGATTGGGTATTTTAAAGATCTTTCACTATAAACTTTAATGAGCTTGGCCGATTAAAAATGCTAATCAAATTTTATTTCTCCACACTTAAAAGTTCCGTTATTGTCTCTCATTATACAGTATATCTCAGTTTGCAGAGTTTCAATAGCTTTTAGTGGGTCGAGTTTTATGTACCATAAAATGGCTCAAATTCATTTGAATAGCAAATAATGAATGAAATTGGTTGAGGGTTTAAGGATATTTTGACCCAAATAACAACTCTTTTTTAAACCAAGGCCCGTACAGGGTTACGTCTATAACATTATCAGAAAAGGAAATTATTATTGAAACAGTCTCGGACCACCATTACAATCGTATATGTATGCATCGTGTTTTTCTTGTTCTTGTGATTATTTATTTATTTTTTGCTTGACCCTAGACAGATTTAAAAATAAGCAAAGGGTAACCTGTATTTCAAAAATTACCGACCCGTACAAATGGTATTGTAGGAAAAGTAAATGTGAGATTATTTTGACCTAGTTTTAAGTTAACACTTTTATGGAATTTTTACCCAAAGAATAATTTTGTAATGTGTTAATTTGTTTCGATCTGATATTTTAAAAGGGCAAAGATCAATTGACATTACTCTAGTTTTTTTTAAAGGATTGGCAAATTATAGTCGGGAAATTTTCGTATTTACATAAAGGTTTGGCTAGCGTAAATTGATTTCCCCTGAAAGAATAGTCTGCCACCTCGACTCGCCTTTCTCGTGACGTCACACCTTCCTATCTCTTACCTCGGTTTTGGCGACCATATTGGAAATCGTCAATACCATTTAGACTACCAATATTGATGTCACGATCCCGTAGCTCCTCCCATCTCAGTATTTCTCTAAAATTATCGTAACATTGTACCATAAGATATGTTCCATAAGTTTGTCGCTGGTTACTGAGAGCTTGTCATGAAGTTACGTAGGTGGAACGTCATAGATTCTCGTAAAGCGACACCTGATGAGGCGCTGTCAAAGGCTTGGTACAGATTAAGTAGGAAGATGGACTACAAAACCGAGTGTAGTCAATTCTCGCGTCGTTCTCGAACTAGCTCTCATTAAGTCTTTAGCATTACGAAGTATAGGAAGCGTCACACTTATGGAACATATCTTATAAAGTTATGATTGTACTAGTACCCCTCAACTTTGCCTGTCTTGTGAGGTGAACGTGTTTTGTGAACATATTTTTTCTTAAGCAACTTGGCAAACCCTTAAGTGAAAAGTGATCATACTTTTTTACTAGGCCTAGCACAACAAACCCACTAGGGCAATATCTTGTTTTAAAACTACCCAAGCCCTGAAGGCCAAAATACGTCATCTTGTTAATCCATCATAATAATAGTATCTAAACATTGTAAATTGCTTGTCTAACAGGGTGTCAAGATCAAGATGGACGATGCCGGTAACGTCATGGTCAAGCGAGTTAGTAAGAGCAACGTTTATATTAAGGAAGTACACCCGGAAGACAGTAGTCACTCGTCCGACGTCATTAGAATCAATGGACAACTCGAATTGGAGAAACCCGTTAAGGTATTTGTCTTGTTTTATTACAAACTAGACCTACACATCGTACCCCATTGTAGTCCTAAACGATGTTTGTATTCTTTTTATATTGGTAGCTTTTCGATATCAAGAAATTCCAGAGTAACGTGTCCCGAGAATTGAGACGAGCTTACCCGGACCGTAGGAAGTTGGAGAGTCAATGCGTTTGCATCATTAGTTTCGTCAAGGACGCCAACGAACTTCTCGACTGCCCCTGTTGGGTCATGATCATCAACATCGTCGCCCTAGACATGCTCAAGTCGAAGTTACCCATAAGTAAGTGATGTTTAAATTTTAAAACTATATACCCATCTTTAAAAAAAAGGGTTAAATTCAAACCTCGTTACACCATCGGCCATTATTATTATTATTATCCTTAATGAGGTTTCATCTTTATTTTTCCAGAGGTTGTAAAAAAAACTAAATTTGAATGACCCATTAGTTTTTATGAGTAATTAGACTTGACCTCATTCAATCTTCGAGACCCACCACGACATTGAACTACCGTATTTTGGGAATATTAATTTGCTTCTAGTTTTAATCCTATTATTTTTAATGAATCATTATTTACTTTAGTATGGCGTTTTCAGCCAAGTGTTATTGACACGATTTTTATGAAAAATCTTAATCTTAATTTGTATATAGCTAATTTGTTCTTGAAATAAAACTGAGCTACTAAGCCTTAATTGTAATGCCAGATTTTAGACTCTACTATATTTTAATAGTTGAATGTTTAGGCAGGGGTAGATTTAATTTTAGAAGTGGGAATGGAGAACAGAGTAGTCTAGGCGCGCGTCATAGTCCCGGACCCCTTCCACGGGACGGAGGGGTATGAAAGAAGAGGCGGGTCATAGCGACCGAGGTAAAAAGGAATTACGTATTTTTCGCCGTCCCCGTCAGCAACGTCATCAAAACGTAGTTTAAGTGAGCCAAGAAGATAATTTAAACTTTTCGTTACGTGTTGGAGGGAGGGGCTCTATACTGGGCTATGAGTCGGACCGAAGTAAATACTAACCGTTCTACATTCCTACTTCTAAAATTAAATCTATCCGTGGTTTAGGGTTATAGTTATGTTATTTAAAAAATTACGTTACCTTCCCTTTAAAAAACAACCCCCAGTTGTTGACCCGCATATTTGACAGTCAGACAATGTATATCTCAATTTTAAATAATACTTTAAATGCGGTTACGTTTAGATGTTAGCAGGTACTTTTAATATCGAATTACAGCCGTCTGTCTGTCGTGAACCGTAATCTTAATTAAACATTGAGGGTCTATTCTAGTTCATACTTTTTATACTTGCGATACACATGTCCTACAAACCCGCATACTTGAAAGTCTTATCTATATTTTTTTTAAATCTACAATAGCAAAGCAAATTAAAATAATTGATTGACATCATCGTGCTATAGAGAATGAATTTATTAAGTGGTTAATTAATAGGGATAATGTATTGAATTAACTTAGTTTATACGTGAATAGAATGGAGTTTTAGTTTCTGAATTAACGATGAATGTTGCAATCTATGGTTGCAATCGGTTTATGAGGTTTAAAATCATATTATAACAAGTTGAAGCAAAAGTTCATAGGTAGAAACAAAAAGTATATATCTTCGAAGCTTACTGGCGCTGTGTGATATGGGAAACCCTTCTTTACCTCTCAGAATAGGGTCGACCCCCACTCTGCGTATGAATACTTTCACTACCGTAGCTCAGAAAACATGCGTGAATAGGCAGTCTAGTAGCAGACTAGTACCAAGAATTAACGTTTGCATTGCCACCATAGAATACTAATTTCTAAAAGCCTTTGACTTCAAAAAAAAAGGCTATTCTCTGATTGGTAGTTCGTGTAGGGTTTGAGAAGAGGGTCTTTGTTTCTTATTTTACATGGCATCTACTGCCAAAGGCTGGAAACTGTTAACAAAGTATACTTTATGTTTTTATGAATTAACTTTTAGTTGAAGTTTAAGTCTTCCATGCTTTCCCAGGGTAATTATCTAGTCTAGTGCAATTATTAATATAGGGGGAAATGATGCGGATTAATATCAAATACAAAACCTCGTAGAGCTGAAAGTAGTTATATACAAACCAGTCGCAACGATTGATTGACTCGGTAGAAAAAGAAATGAATCAATGAGAATCTTCAAACTCTTTTATACCATTGTTTTGTTTCAAGTTCCGTTGATTCTCTTGTCGTCCTGTTTAAATCATCGTCTCGAAAGACTTCTCTATAAGACAAGTTGAAGAATCGGTTATCAGTGAATTCGATCGTAATATCTTCTTATAATGGTTAGGAAAAAGTCTGACGCTCTGCCGCGTTTGTTTCAGCCATTCTTTTTGCTCCCCAAGTTCATTGTCGTGACGGAGATGAATATCGTTAAACTTTTTAACTTTCCTCCTCGATATGGCCCGCCATTATCCCCAAACTGTACCAGTCTGCCACTAGAACAGGGTACGCCATATCTAATGGGGAAACCCTGAGCGCTCTTTTTAAATAGATCATTTAAATATAATGAAGGGTTTTAGATTCGTATTGTGGATTTGCGGTTGAAACGTTTAGCATAAGTAATGTTTGAATATGGAATAAGTAGGGCAAACCTTTTTAGGCTCTTTTTAGTGAAAGCTCTTGGCAATATGCGTGCCCTTAAGTGTAGTCAATTCAATTGGAAATATTTACTTTAATTTGTTTATGTTAGTATGATTGTACTGTTAGGGGGAAAATTGCACATTGTACAATATCCAGGTGTGTTTTATGGTTTAGGTCGTGAAATTACTATAATTTAAAATTTTGAGAAAAATTATATATCTGTAATGTTAGTGATTTTAGCATAAAAGTGACAAAAGCACTAAAATCGTGATTGGTAAAATACCTTGGTAATTAGATTATATAAGTGCAGGAGGTTGTGGGGATTATTTACAGTAACGGTAGGAAAATATTAAACGGTTGCCATATGTCAGGAAAAACCTGGAAAAAATCGGGGAATTTCAAAGTGGGATAAGGGCAAGGAAAGTCAGGGAATTTTAGGAATTTCAACAGAGTCAGGGAGTTAGGTTGAAGTGGCTAAAATATCTGATGTTCAACCATCCAGCTGGGTGACGTTTTAAGCGCCGTTTTAGGGAGATCACGTCTAAAAACCTCAAGGAAAATCGCAAAATACCTGGAAATGTCTTCAGAACCTTTGGGGATTCCGCGCCGTACCATAATAATTGGCCCCATACACTTCACACGCATAATAATGATGTGACTTTCAGTCGCCCAGCACCGAAATTTAATGTGTTAATATAAGGAAAACTCCCTTAAAATTATGTGAGACAATGTTTTTAAGTCCGCTTATCGCTAATATACCATGGAAGGGTTATATTAAAATGTATAATCCGTGTTTCTAACGATGTACATACATTCCTACAATATTATGGGACCCAGGGTTCATTCGACGATAAATGCTCCTCGAGATATTAGCAATAAAAAATGATAGCAATGGGTGAAAACCCGTCAGAACTTCAAAATCTACGTCGGCTTCTTAGTTTTTTTGAGCAGAATTAAAAGAAGGCAAAAAATGTAAGGTCTACAGAACTAACCGGATCGGGAGTTGATTAAACCCTTCTCTCCCTCAATTCATGAATAATTTATAAGGCATAGACGATACGTAACCCCAACAGTCACTGCCCAATATAACGGCCCTCACCACTCCAAGTATGCAACTAAGTAAGAGTTAAGACCTAGCTTTCTGAAAGTAATACAGTACAGGGTGATCCATAAAGGGTTGTAGGATCAAAGTACACTACAAAACGCACTATTTTTAGCAGAAAATGTTCTATGACATTTTGCTATGAGGGTCACCGTTTACATGTTATGATTGAAGTTTTTAATGCTAATTCAATTAAGGGGCCAACCGTAAAACACTAAAATCGTAACTCATATACGGTGGTCCAAGAACAAAATTTAATAGAACATGTTCGACTCAAAATCGTCCATAGAACCCGCTGTAAATCGTTCTTCGAAACTCCCTGTATATCCTAAAGTACCATACTGAATGTATGATAACCTAACCTTACCTAACTAACAGTATCTTCGACAGTACAATTAAAGCGTGATGATTTACAGGCGCGAAATTTAACCCTCTTTCAGATGCCCTTACTTATATTAATATTTAACTTAAATATAAGTTGATTAAGCAATTAAATACGCTTCATCATAAGGGATAGGATACAAATTAAGCAAACATGGGCAATGAACTAGGCACGCCAGGCATTCGGCTTGTTGCAATCTCGGAGTGAATTCGTCTACGCAACTCCCAATAGCAATATCATCTCGAGGGTTTACTGCAGTTCAGAGCTAACTACTAGTCAAAATTAATTAGGTTTATCGTGTACCTTCTGTGGCCTTAAGTCTACTCTGAGTTTGTGGTGAAATTCTTTAGGTTTATTTACGATACGTGACGTCTAAAGTCAAGCATACAAATATTCTCGAAAAGTTTTTGATCGCTCTGTGGTTGTGCTTATGACCTATAACAAGTAGGTCAAATTTAAGCAAATTTACTTGAGTGATCGGATACTTGCCTACTTGGTAAAGAAGCCTTGCGTATTTTATTTGAAAATGTTAAAGATTTTGACAAGTGTTCGATCACTAGAATTTTGTCTAGTCGCTAGTAAACACGAACTTTCTTATTTTATTTTTTCTTTTTTTCAATTTCGAAGCCAGTTTTAAAATAATTTCAAAGTTCTTTAAGTTAAAGTTTTCTTAAAAGAGGGTATATAACTATAGAAAAAGCAATGGTGTAGGTTTTAAATTGGAGTCAAATTATCCCTCCACGGTTTGGTGTTAGTAACCTAGATAAAATATACCAGTCTGCCATTTTTGAATCCTTTTTACTTGTAGAGATAAGATATCTAAAAAGCTCGCTTTCCCAGATTTTACGTTAGCAGAATACAAGATGTAGAATGTGGGATTTTTTTTTCTCTTTCTCTAAATTTTTCTATGATAAAAATCACGTTAAGAGGAAAAAACAACTCTTTACTTTGAAAAATGGAGGTGGTTTTAATATTGGAATTTTCTTTGATTAATATTTGTTCGGGCGTAAGAGTTAGTAGGTGGACAGTTATTTAATTTTGTATGGTTATTTTTACTCTTTTAGTATCGAAACGTCAAAGCGCACCAAATTTGGCTAGCATTTTCGAACGACCACGACTTCCCGTTCCGGAAGAAGATCCTTACAGCGTTCCCGGAAGTGGATCTACGTCCGCTTCTTCCCGCGCTTACAATTCATCGGCGTCGACCTCTCCTAGAGACGGCAAGCCACCGCAATTGCCACCTAGAGATCCTCCACTGGCTCCACACTTCGCCTTGCCCAAGGTATTAATTATTTTGATATCACAGTTTCTCCATTATGACCCTTAACCTTTGTTCCGAAAAAATATTCGTCTCCCAAATTGGTTTGATTGACACTTAAGATCCTTTGTGTTCAGGTGTTCATCGTGAATATTTTAGTATTTATACGTAACTTGACCAAAAACATTGAACACAATTTATTGTAATCCTTGACTCCAATGACTGTCACGAATCGTTTACCCAATTTACACGATGTTCATATATGATCATCGTGTATTTTGGGCTAAATTTGAGTGAGAGTTGGTGTATCAAGGATGAAAATAGATTCAGCGTTCATATCCTGGGCCATATTTGACCATGGATATTTATAAATACTACAATGTGTTCATATGTGTTCATATGCGTTCAAAACAGTTCATGTATATTGGCTATATTATAGTATTTATTCGTATCAACGGTCATACATGATCCAGAAATTGAGAACAACTTATTGTAATCCTTGACTCAATTGACCGTCATGAAGCTTTTACCTAATTTACATGATATGATACTTGCCATATATGTTCATATATGTTCATAACAGTACATCGTGTAAATTTGGATAATCTTTCGGAAAATAATTTAAATTAAAGAAATATTTGAGAAAATATTTTTGCGAAGCATGGAAAACGCAGTACCAAAGGTGTACAAAAGTGTCAAAATTTGCCCGTAATAATTTAAAACACTTAATATAATAAAAAAAACCTATTCGAGATCTTAGAGGCTAATGGAAAACCTTTATTATTTGTCTTTCACTTAGCCTGATTACGAAGACGAACGAAATAACCCTAACTTTAAAATTCCTGCCGTTCAACAATCGAGTCGCAAAAAGCATCCAGTCCGTCCTGGTAAGTTTCTAAAATTTCAAATTCAATTCTCTAAAAACTTATAACCCTAACTCATTTCTACTCTCGTTATTGTGTTTAAAAAAGCCCACCCCATACGGTTTTAACAACTTAAACAAATTTTCAAAGACGCGCAACTCTCATTAAATGAATTTATGAAGGATGGAGGTTAACACCTTCGTATATTGTGTATCTCTATTACCAAGTTAAGTTGAATTCAGCACTCGATTTCAAGCGCATTGATCAATTTAACTTCTTACTGTTTTAAACAATAGAGCTGATACCTTAAAATGAAAAACGAGGGTAACACTTTCCCTTGAGTAAACATTTAAACACACCCCGTGAAGTGAAGGTGATGGTATTTTTTGTGTACTTGGGAAGAAGTTGTTTGGCTCCTACACAGTTTTCCGTAACCGGTTTACTCGTTGTAGAACACAAAGTAATTACATTTTGGGCTGCTTATACAATGTGAAATTCTACTTAAAACGACGCTGAGGTAACAGTTAACTAGCTTAGTACTGAATTTCAATTAAACATGAGGAATTGTGACAATTGGAACCCTATCTTGACTGTTAATATTAGAGATAATATAAATGTTCATTTAAACATTTTATTTTGTACATGGTTTAACTTTAAAAGTAATTATGATAGACATGTTTTAGGACCAGAAACAAGAATAGTGTGAAGTGTCACATTGCATTCTTTACGCAACTACCACAATTTTGCACTACTTAATGTGCAATTGTACAGTCGTCACACAACTTCACAATCCACTTTTTATCCTAATTTTAGCATACTTTTAAAAGATATGTTCCATAAGTATGACGCTACCTAAATACCAATGCTTCATAATGCTAGAGACTTACTGAGAGCTAGTTCGACAACGACGCCAGAATTGACTACACTCGGTTTAGCAGTCCATCTGCCTATTTAGGCTGCACTAATCCTATGACGTTTCATCTACGTCATTTCATGACAAGCTCCCAGCAACCACTGACAAACTTATGGAACATATCTTTAGCTTTACCTAATCCAGTTGACCAAATGAAGTTTATTCTCTACAAACCTATTTAAACCAGTTCAGTTTTAAACTGTGTAAGGTTCCAATTCTAAATATTCCTCATTTTTACTTTAACATAAAAATTAAAGTTAAAAAAAGAGCTATAAAATCGAGAATAATTCAAGGGTGAAACGTTCTTTAACGGCCATTATACAACCCTGTGGAAAGGTGCTTAAACATTTTTACGGTTTTTTATTCAAAATCTTGAAAAATCTAAGTTAGCGTTGTTGAAAGGAAAGGGCCTCATAGCAAGCCGCAACAGCTCTTTACGGTTTTTGTACCTGACGAGACGCTTACCACCTACGGGGTATATTTAGTATTAATAAAAAATGTATCGTTATCCCAGACCCACGAGTAAACCCCGCTTTTTTTTGTTATTCCGGTATTCCTTGTATGCATTTCCTTAAGAGGGGCTACTATAAGTTTACTAACACGGTAAAGACTTGAAATGAAAATCACGAAAGGAGTCAGAGACGTACTCCCGCTAACGTTAACCATCCAACGGAAGTTCCAAGACATGAGGGTATACAAAATAAGGGAGCCCCTGACTCCAGTTCAACACCATCCATAGTATGCAATAATGAATTTAGCCCTAAACCTTCTTGACTTGAGTTACAGCAACTTCAAGACCTTTTAAGTGCATTAAAATTTGAAGTTACGTTCATTTGAAAAAGAGATTGAAGGCAGTGAGATAGAGATAATGGATTACGATATCTTCTTTCCTATTCCTTTGTACACAAGTAGATGGACTGATAGTTCTTTTCAATGATGTCCTGATTAGTGGGTTTTATTTTTTGACATTGATGTCCTGATTCCATTTAACAAATTAGAGGACTAAAAACTATTTAATTAAAAATCGTTTTCCCCATATTTCGCTGGTTAATTTATGTTGAAAGTTGCCTACGAAACATAATCGTGTATTTCATTGACATCTTGAAGTAAAGACCAGATTGGCCATTTCTAAGTGGACAGAACTGGGTATGAATGTCCCTTAAGGACACGATGTTGACGAACTTACTAAACTATAACCCTTAGTCAGTGAGAGCTTTAGGGTTTGTCTTAAATACTTCGGTGTGAAATGCGTGGACGATTTTGATAGGTAGTTTTAGCAGTAGAGCAAAGTAGGCCTAAAAATGTCTGAACTTCATAATGCCGACAAGGGGAAATTTCAGAGTGACGGCTTCGGTAATGAAAACATTCTTTCGGAATACGCCCTCACTCTTACGACGGAGTGGATGGATGTTGGTCCTCTGAACTCCTCTTATCTGAGATATTCCGATGGAATATTTTATTCTTAACTAGGAATTCGAGATTTGGGATTCATCTATGTCTTCTTTACTGTCTCCGACTTCATGTAGATAATATAGTAAATTAAATTTCTAGGTCACGTTACCCTTTATTATAATGACAACTGAACACTCATATTCATCCGTTATATTAATCTAACCTGTCCACAAGTACCAACGTTTAAAAGTTATGATTAGTGTTTTAGGCACGACCCCTTAAGAATGTGAAGGCAGTGCTAAATTAATTAAGGGGTCATACATAAAACAATCTAATCTTAACTTATAAATGGTCCGAATTAGGGTAAAACTCCATAGAATTTAAATTTTCCTAGATTACCCACTGGACTTCGGTCCTACCACCCCTTTTTTGGAACATCTTGTATATCTAACGTGCCCTTACCAGTAAGTCTTCATGATGGATATTGAAGCTGAAGCCTGTAATTACAAAGTATACTCTAAGCCTTGTCCAATAATGAATTGGTGGTGCTTGTAGGCAAACACACCCCGTGTTGCCCAATTTCTTATCTGACAGTTTTTAAAATTATGTCCAATTAGCTACTGTCTCCTATAGATAAGACTAGGATGGGTTGGTTACGTTACCTTAGCCAGTTGGCTTTGGGTCTAATGAACTTCTATGGGTAAAAGAAAGAATTATGTGTTTTGTATGCCCATCCACGATTATGAAACGAAGTTGCTCCTATGGTATGCCTTACAGATTTAGATTAGTAGTTATCCTTGAACCCGCCAAAGGAAAAAGGGTGAGATTTCGCTGCAATTACTAACTTGGATGTTGGTTTTTAAACGCGAGAAGAGTGACCATAATCTACATAACTTTCTCCAAACGTAAAAAAAAGTATCAAAATAGCTGCCAGATCCTTAACGAAGAAGAAGCCCGCGGTAAAGGCCGTCGCACAGAGGTTTTTCTAAGTTTGATTTGATATTTCATTCGTCATTGTTAAATCGATTTAGATTAGCTTAAAATTAAATGATACCTCTACTAAAAACTGGCGATAGTTCACTTTTAAGATTTTAGTAACTGATATGTCATGGATATTTGTTAAAATCTTTTAACAAATATCTTGGTTTTTGAAAATATTTCCTGTGTTTGATCTCTTTATGTCGATAACAATGTGAAGATTAAAAACTTCTAAATGAATAGACAGTTTGCTACTTGAAATCTTCTACATGGTGTTTGGCATCAGAAGACCAGTAGAAGGTAATTTCAAATAGCATACGTCATTGAGACACTAAATTGTAAATTCACCATGAAAATCAAGCAGTCTTTCAAAATTACAGACCCTGTTCAAATGTCAGGGTTAAATTTGAGTCTGGTGTGTTGACCATCATGTTTCTTAAGACGAAATATTGATGGGCATGTGAACAACAAAGACGTTAGATTTGACTTCAAAGTACTTTAGTGGACTGGTAACTATTTAATGTCTTTGGATCCACATACCAGATGTTCCGACTTAACCATATAACAACCATTCGACGCTGCTGTCCCCATGTACCATCTTTTGAAAAGGGTCTATCGCGGTCTTTGTATAGTTTATAAAGATTTCGTTATGTTATTGGTGTGCGACAGCCTTTTAAGAATTTCGGTGTAGTTTGGTGAGGATAAGTGGCGTTAGAAATGATCCAATGGGATGCAGCATTTATATACGGAACGTGTCTATCGTGCTCAACGGGTTACGAATAAAAAAGAAGAGGAATCGCTAAACAAAAATGGAAATTGACGTTTAAAATAGCTCGAGGGTGAGAATATACTAAAAATGAAGTTTTCTTAGATATCTTTTTCGTACAAAATCGTTAAGGAATCTTCTCCGATGCCTGCCCCGCGTGTTGCTTATAAACTAAAGGGGAGGTTGATTGAACCTCTCCTTTTCATTTTGGTAAGATAGTGGTGGTTAGATCGCTTTTGGGAGCATAAAGGGGGACGTTGTTTTTGATAAATGGAGATGCGATTATTAAGAAATTCTTAAGCAGAATCGGGGCATTAGATATGAACCATCTTTTTAGGGTTTAGGGCAGTGGATCTTTGGATCATTAGGTTTTGCGAAGTATTATAAAGAAATGAACCCTTTTCTCGCTCGCCTTTTACGTGTCGCACATATTAACCGTTCCCTTTGATGCCTCGCATCCTTTTAATTAACAATTACCATGTAACATCCGACCGGACCGGTTTCGAATTTAATTTTCTTTTCTATAATGGAGATTATTAAGGCTACTGTTCAAAAGGGACGAACTAAAAATAAATTTTAATTCTTTTTTGTGTGTTTTTTCATTATAGATGATCCTTATTATTGTGGATTAAGCGCGAGAGTTCCGAATTTCGCAGCCAAGCGATCGCAACAATCTCACCAGCAACCACAAGCCTTGCCACCACAGCACCATATGCAACCATCGGTTTTCGCCCACCATCCCAATTTCAATCACGTGGTCGCTGATAACCACGCTGCTTTGAGGAAAAGCCACAGCTCTGGATATTTGAGCCTTTTGAGAAGTCAAGAACGATCCTTGTTCGACTCCGCTTTAGGCGGTAAGAATCATTTTTTTTGGTCTTTATGAATGCGAGTTTGTCGCTTATATAAGCCACAGTAAGGTTTACCATAGAAAATCATCAGTTAAGCAACAAAGCTAGATGTTTTTGCCTATTTCGTTGCATTAATGGTACCAAACTAGTTTTAGATTAAGAGATTGTAATTCTGAGAGGAATAGTGTGATATCAGTCAAGTAACTAGATTTAAGATATCATCGGCAATCAATACCAGACCATTTTGGTCACAAATACATAACATGTGTGATATTACGTGGACAAAAAGTATAGGCTCTATCAGAAGTGTACCTCAAAGCTTGGTAATTGTAACATGATTCTTCCCAACATCAGAACATTTCGAACAAGGTTACTAAACCAAATCACATGCGCGATAAGTAGTTCCCTCATCATTACTCTATTAACGCTTAACTATTATTCACCCTAGCACGGTGCAATGCCCATCTGAAGTTTGTTGAGTGAAAGAGCAAACAAAAAGGGGCATGAGCCTGGGATGAATCATGTTACATAACTAAAGTATTAAGAGCTGGATACAGTGTCATCCTTCTTCTATTATCCGTTTCTGGCTCTGTTTATAATAGGATTTGCATCCTATTATAGTATCGTCCACCCTCGTTTAACCTTTGACCCATAATTTATTTAGAATCTGACGCTCGCACTGGATCCAGCGAAGAAGAATATGGCCGTATTTACGGAAGAATAGGTGTGCGACCAATACCAGCTATTAACAGCGTTTATCGTCCAGTACGACAAGTGTACGTTGGCGAGTGGGAATAAACTTTTTGAAATTACGACGCTAATGAAAGAACAACCCAATTATAAACTGATTTAAATTCTACTTAAAAGAAATACTCCCTACCCCTTCCAATAGAATAAAATAAAAAAATAAAATAAAATAATTCAAGCCAATAATGAACGAAAAAATTGAAGAGGTACTCAAACTACAATACTTAAATTAATTTTTTTTAATCTTTTAATACTCCTTTTTCCTCCATTTCCCAACTTTTGACACTGCCGTAGCTATTTTAATTTTTGTCTAAAATGAAAATCATCGGAGAACGCGAATTAAATTTGAATATAAAAATACCGAAGATATTAATATTAGTTTTTGGAAGAAATAAACACATAACGTTATTTTTTTAAATAAATAAATAAAAAAAACACTTTAAATTTACCCTATTTTTTTATGATTTTTCTCAACAATTAAAAATTAATTTGCTCCTATTGGAAGTAAATTATCGTGTAAAATATTAATTAAAAAATGGCCGACAAATTATTTAAATGATTTATAGGAATTAATAGTATTTAAAGAAAAGGTTGGTTGAAATAAGTCGGCGCGTTTGAAAGATTTAAATTGTTTAAGTTGTTTTTGATGGCGTTTTTTAACCGCGTTGATTTCAGACGAGTGCCAATAAGATTATTATCGCGTCACTCGCAATATACAAACAAGTGTCTTAAGTTATATGTTTAATTTAGCCCGACTTGAGACTGAATTTTGACAGTTTTTTTTCGTAATTTATGAAAGAATGGATTGTTTCGGTCTATTAAATCGCGAGTGACGCAATGTTTTTTTTACATAACCTGTTGATACTTAAAAAGTTAAACGAATATGAAAAAGTGTATATAAAATCGTTTTTCTTTGTAATAACGTTACATAGGGTAAAATTATTTTTTTTAAATAAAAATGTGATTTTTCTTCTTCATTTAGTTATCAGTTTCCTTTAATTGTTTATTAATGTTCTAGTCATAGCCCACTCGATCCGCGCTCACGGACGCAAGCTTGCTTCATGTTGCGCGTTATCGAGTGGGCTATGTTTTAATGGGCCTTTAGAGTTGCAAACTGCACATGAGCAGAGGTGCCCTGGTCTGGATGCGAAGCACTCCATCGGTCATCAGCGAAAGATAAAGTTAGACCTAGACACCTAGTAGGTTTCGTTGCGTGCTCCCGCGGTTAGTTTTACTATACCCTTTGAACGTAAGTGTTCAGAAATTGAATGATAATTAAGCCTTCGCCTTTATTTTGTGGCCTCAGAAATTTTCTTGACTTCGAAGTGTCGTCGCCAGATGGAGTACTTTACAGTCTCTAACCTTTGGCTCAAGGTCAAAGAAAGGTCAAGCCTTGCCCTTGCGGAGTCGGGTGTTATTGGTGTTTCGCGTCTAAATGCCGTCCTCTAATTGAATTAACGCGGAAATGAGATAATTTAGGTTTTTTAACGTGTACGAAAATCGAGGCTTCTTGGTTAAATGCAAAAAATAAGAAGATCAGCCTGCACACTGTGATTGAATCCTTGCTTCAACCGAATCAACTTGGCTCTGATTGAGCAAAACCAGGTATGATTTTTGCCGAATTTTGCTAACCCTAAAAATAGGTGAATATGTGTAAAACGCGCATAGGCTTGTATCTAATTGATATGGCATAATTTTTCGATTATATATGGTTTAAAACTGTAGTTATGTAATTTCAAAAGATACGGTATGCTCGTCACAATCTTTTAATTTAATGAAAACATTCAGTGAAAGGCCACGTACGGCACTGTGTCGAACTTTCGATAGAAACCAAAGCCAACCAGCCCCTTTAGCGGTTTTATCATTAACTTTGTCTCCCCTAAAAGTCGTGATCTGGTTTTCTATATTTTCGACACAAAGAAAGACAACTGAATAATAACTGTTTTTTAAACGTCGTGCGGCCCTAGTTTCGCAATGGTTTCGTTTTTTATTATTTTTATTCAACCCCCACGCTTTCAATGCTTAGGCTACTTTTGTTTTCGTTTTTGAAACAACATAATAGAAATCGAGATCTTCGAATTTTACAATTCTTATTATCAATGATATATGAAAAATTGAGCGTTCTTAGGTCTGTCATCAACTTATCTGCGTTGAATCTTATGAATTTTGATTCGATGTAATGATGCGTTGTATTTAACTTGAAGTATGTCGCTATAGCCAACGGTAGGGCTAATAACGATTTCGCTTGACCCTTTACTACAGTCAAAGGCTACGTTCAGTAACTGCTAGCGTACGCAGCGCTGCGCGCATCGGAGACCGATGTTTTTACTGTACGGTTTTTCGCACTTCCGGTTTCTACGTCACGCTACGCATCGATGTGACACCGATCGCAGCGGCTGGAAGAGCAGGTTTTTTCGATGCGAATCGGATTTATGACGTCATTAATTGAAGTTCAACACGGCGAGCAATCCAGTCCAAAGCCACAAGCGAAACGATAACACATTTTTCTTTTATAGATCTTTTCAAATGAACTGGAATTAATGTTATTTCCGATTTATCATCGTTAGATAGTTCATTTAATAACAAAAATAACAGTTTTCTCCTCAATCCAAAATCTCTAGCAGACGCCATCATGAAAAGTATCATCAAACGCAACAGAGAGAGAAAAAAACGTTCAGTGACGTCTGACGTCACTCTGACGTAGCGTTCGGGAAAAACACATCGGTAGCGGTAACGGCTTTTTCCGATTTCCAGTTACTGAACGTAGCCCATGATACAGCGCATTCACCAATCACTCGTGTGTTTTCAGCGTAGTATCTGTTCTTATCAGCTTAAAAGTTACCAAGGCTAAATGAGGATTGGAGATAAATCAGAGTCATTGACTCATGCTCGGATCAATTTAAGGGAGTTTAAAGACCGAATTTTAGGTTACGTCACCTAATTACCATATTTCACCGGCGTTAGTGAAAGGTGGTGTTAACTAACAAGCAATTTCAATAGACCATTTTCAAAAGTTCAATAGTTTTCACAATTTAAGATGATTGTTTAGCGCTTATCGTTTCCGAACATGTAGTTCATGTGTGACGTTGAACCATCCTAAATTCAGGATGAAAGGTAGAAGAAAGGGTTTTAGGATGCCTATATAATCATTGAACTTTCCTTTAGACTCTTGGTAATTCAATTAGCAGGACACTCATAAATTTTCCATCTCAATCTGTTTCACTACTATCTTTGTTTGAACTAAGTTTGATGACCTCTATAGTCTACAATGAAAATCGAAAATTTACATACCCTATAAACAATAAAGCTCACGTTTTGATATCAAAGGGGTAAGAAAGAAAATCGTACGTGAAAAATTTGAATCTTTTCTTATAATCGGAATGTTAGATGTATAATAGTTTTTGGGCATGCTATACATGAAGGGGCAGTTCGTAGCCACCGTTATTTATGATACCTCCGATCGCTGATTCAGATAAAAAAGCTGCCAGGCGGAATCTTTTAATGCTCCTCGGTAATTTGACCGCGTTTAGAACTTTAGACGATATTTTACACCCAACACCCCTTAGCGGGGGGTTTTAAAGGGTTATGGGCGTTCATTTTTCATCCAAGTTCCATTCGAACCGTGACGAACACATTATAGAATATCCCTAATTTATTTTAGATTCGTTAACTTAGAACTATTGTTATGGAAAAACCACGTAACTCTTTGGACGTTTTGTAATAGAGTTAAATGTTTTTGGCTCCACGGAGTGAAGGTGTTACGAACTGTATAAAGTTAGGCCGAGTTTAGACGATAATTATGGGTTGTGGTATATTGAAATACATAAACAAAAACTGGACCAAGTATACCGGTTATTTAAATTAAACTCGTTAAAAAATTATAATTCGAACAAAAGTATTTTGAATTTAAGGATAATCCATTTGAAAGGCATTAGGCTTTTGGATTTATAGCTTAGCGTAAACAACGGTCGTGTCTCAATGAATAAGCTTTAAAATTGAAACTTTTTACTAAATAAACCATTTCGATGTAACTAAGGGGGAAAGACACGGGGGGTAATAATTTTCTTCCAGCTCGCTTTTTGGCGCCTGCGCTGTAGACGTTTCGTATCATGAGAGCGCGCAGAGACCGGCAATGTATCAATCCCCCTTGTATATCCCGATACTTTGGGTTGTATACGGGATTTACGAGAGGTTTTCTAAGGGCGCTGCCATAACCTGTCGGCGGCCTTTAGTTAGTGGCTGACATTGCCTGTCGTCGAACGCGCTCTGTAGCCTTGGCAGAACAACTCTCCGAAAAGGGGGCGGGGGGTATATCTTTCTTTTTACGTCGAAAAGGTCTATTGAGAAACTTCAAGAAACATTTCTCATGGCGTATTCCGATTGACGTGTTCCATATGTAGTCTGTGATCCCGATCAGCTCGCACTCGGTTTTTCGTTGCTCATTTACCGAGCGCTCGACCCGAGATCCGCTCGCAACTGATCTGTATATAAAGACAGCTCAGTATGGAATCTATGGATCGCTCGCTAAATTTGTAGAGAGGTTTAAGGCGTAAAAAACTGACGTTAAAGCAGTTACGGAAATGTTCGTTTTATTTAAAGAGCAATCTGTGACCGATATTGGCGCTCTCGGACGGATTTTATGGCATAATATAGTCAAGAAGCGATATCTAGTTTACTAGGGAGAAGCTATAAATTTGCCACATTTCTAGCTTCATCTCCAGTCCAGACGTAGGACCGGAGTTAATCCCCACCTCTAAATTACAAGCAGCATCTTATTGGTTCTTGAAAACTCACGTCAGCGCAACGAGAATGACGAAAATTACTGACGACTAAGGAGAGGCGAAATAGCCCGACCTCCTTTTACGTCCCCCCTTGTATTTTGAAAGGGGGACTGGGACTATGGCGCGCGAATACTTAGGCATCTTGACCTTCTCCCTAGTAAACTAGATATCACTTCTTGATATAGGTAAAAGCGAGCTATCTCAGAGCAAGTAATACCTTTAGGCTAATAATTAATAGATACAGATTTTCATTAGATTTTGGCATTAAACACAATTAGCCTCGAAAATTTTAGGGTTATCCACCCTTGTTTTCTTTACTCGAATTAAGTCAATAGAAGAAAATGCAGCCCCCGTTGAGAAAGAAAAGATAAAAGCGAATCTGATAGATCTAATCTCATCTTTTGAAAACTGCCTACTTGTACTCCCGCGAGAAAGAAGCGAGTTTTCTCGCGTGGTGAATTTTAATTCGCCAGTGAAGCAGACGTAAGTCATCTGAAAACTATGTTTACTTACCCAACACCAAATTCATATGCGGATCTGATGATTTTAAAAACCCATTGAATTTTATCATATCGTAAGCCTATAATACTCTTCCTAAGTATGGACCGAAATGATACTTCGTAATTCCAAGCACCCTTTATGAAAAGTTAAATGGGCGACTCGTGGCGGACTATTTCTCTTAAAGCAAATGTTGGCTTCTGTAGCACCCCTAACACGGTGCCTAATCTTCTACACACCAATTTAATTTGCCAAGGGCAGGAACCAATCAGAACTCCACGAAGGTGAAGCTAAAACGAGCCTTGGTTAAGCACTCCTTGACTGTGGGAGTATATAGTGACATTTTTTTAAACTAAACCACAGCGGAGACTTTCTTTAAAAGTGCGATGGTCTACTGATTGCGGATTTGCAGGAAACGAAATGATCGCTTACTGTGATCTCTATCTCTACATGCACCCCGACTTGACCAAGGAAAATATAATCATTGTAGGTCATGCCTCTATTAGAGTCCGATTTTGGGATAAACACTTTAGACAAAGATAGTGCAGCATCACTATTTATAGGCCCTTTTCAAAGGAGGTTTGCGCAATATCGTATGTTTATATAGCGTTAATAAGACGAAACATCCCGTTATTGGATCGAAAGACGTTAGATAGGGCTTCAAAGCTACCAGTCCACCAATGTTATTTTTTTTTAAGCTATACGTAACGTGTTTGTTGTCACTAGACACTGTTCTACCCCTGACTTTTGCAAGGGGGGGACTGGACAATGGCCTATGGCGAACAGTAATACTTATGGACAGTCTTATCGGGTTATGTTCGTTTGTTTCTTAGGCGTATATTACTATTAAATGGCGTATGAAAAAGTGAAAGGCTTTTTAAAGGGTTATAAATCAGTTTTTATATTTCAGAGACTAGCCCCTTTTCCACGCTTTTTCGATGATATTGGCCCACGAATATGACGCTTTGACCTTTTAACTGTACCCCCTTTGGTCACTAGATATGTGGGTTTGGCTCTGCCGCGTGATAGTCTATAATAAAAATAATACGATCATACTCCTACACACAAGCAGCTGAAAGTTTTCAAAGCCGGATTTTATGAAATTGGATTAATAGTTGTTTTTCGTTTATTTGGGTGCACTCCCTTGTTTTAGCCATTAAGTGATGAAAGGGTTATCTTACGTTTTGAAATTACCGTTCTTCAATTTTTTGGATGTTGGGTGTAGTTTCCAGTGTAATTTAAAATGATTGCTAGAAAATACTAAATCAACGTCCAGAATTTTAGAGTTTATTTTATTATTTTATATCCCAATTTTTATTTCATTTTTCGAGATCGTAAATGATACCGTCTTTGTCAACAGAAAAGACTAGTTTAGTAGTAATTTTTAGCAGTTTGAAATAGTTTGAAACGCATAAATTACACGGGTGGAACTGATTCTAGCAGTTCTCAGAAGGATGTGATGTCCTTGTGACTTGCAGTTGCGGTTTTGCACAGCATAGTGCGATATCAGTGGCAAGACTAGAGCAACGTGTGACCTTTAATTTGCAAGTTTGGTAGATTTTGAATCAGGTCTTATAGATATTTTATATGTTTAGTCAAATTTAAAGTTGATCCAATAAAATTTTACTACTTAAAAGGTTGGTCGAATCTAATCAAATAATAATTAGAAATATGATTTTGCAAAGGTTGGATAAAAGGCAAGAGATACAAGTTCAGAGTTTAAATTTTTCGTCAACCTGTTGTCACGAGAAATAGAAAAAGTATTAGGGGTTGCGCTGACCAAGGTCAGTTTATTGAAACTTTCATAATAATTAATAAAAGCCGATTTTTAATGTCTTTGGTTGGCTTGGTCAAACCACGTGGACGTCAACAGATTTGAATACGGACAGACAAAGAAAGTATAGGAAATATACAGAGTTTCTGACAACTGTGCCATAAATAAAGGGGGGTGTTCTTTTATGCGATTTTGAGTCACTTAAAGATGACCCCTCAATAAAATTAGAAATCATTGTCTTTCAGTTTCTTAAATAAATTTAAGGTAATCAAATCCGTAAAATACTTCAATATTAACTTGAAAACAGTGGCCCGGACGGCAAAATGTTATAGGTGTACATTTTCGTACACCCCCCCCCCCTAATTTATGGCTGACTTATTAGAAACACCCTGTATAGGCATAGACTGGGTTTTTCCGGTTTATAAATTTATTTATTTTACATCTTTTATTCTAGAAAATCCTACAGCTTAAAAATATATATACTTTTTTTGCTTCTGTAAAATTTTGGTTATGAAGTAAAAGCGTGGGCGTTTTAGATTCCGGTTTTTGAGAAAATTCTGGTCTAAGTCACCATTTTTTTTTATAACAAAATATCAATTTGTATTGAGGTGATCGTTGGGGTGAAAGGTCACTCGGGTTTGAAAGTGTAACACCCACATTATTCGTAAGATCTTCACTTTCGTAAGACTCGTGAACAAGGTCGTGACTTACTCGTGCCCCAATTCGTTTCGTTGTTTTAAAAACCCAAATCTTAATCAACGCGATGCTTCCTATGGAAAGTACGCGTCTCTCTGACGTTTCACTCTGCCCTATAGTTTGTAGTGTAATCCTCAAAATATGAAATATTTAAACTCTGACAGAGGAACAAGGAAATTGGCCTTATTCCTGATCAACGCCACCGAGGCGTAGCGGTGACTTTTGGAACTATAATAATACGGTAGCCAATTACAGGTGGCGCTGGAGTCGATGTACTCTGATGGAGATCGGTTATTTTCTATGTTTTGTTGATCTTTCTGAATCATGTGAATAGCCAAGGCTTAACGAGCGATATGGTTTTAAAAGTATTAAAAGTTGATTTTACCTTTCTTATTCTGTCTAATATTATGAAATAAGACTTTCGGAGTAAGTTTTCATTCGATTTTGGTCTATTTGGAGATTATTCGGTTAATAATAATTAGTTAAAACATGTTTTTTGAAGTTGAAGCGGTAATAATCAAAACAGAAAATAACCGATCTCCATCAGAGTACATCGACTCCAGCGCCACCTCTGATTGGCTACCGTATTACTATAGTTCCAAAAGTCGCCGCTACGCCTCGGTGGCGTTGATCAGGAATAAGGCCAATTCCCTTCTTAATTTCTAAATAACGATGTAGCTCCCAAAAGTGTCTAGGGTGGATCCATACAGACTGAAATGCGCCAGATATTTTTTATGGGCCAAGGGTAAATGCCTTTTTTTATTTTACTATAGAAAAGTAAACATTTTTTATGAATCGGGTAATTTATTCAGAAGTTTGGAAATGTTAGTTTTCCGTTGAAATAATAGCTCAAGTCTGGGATACCTTGTAATTATGGAGTTCTAACAGACGCCCATGCCATAACTTCAAGGGATTTAGTGAGATATTCAGTAATTTTAAAGGAAACTTTTAGGTAACATAATATTAGGTCTTAAATTAAAAAAATTATCTCTTATTACAAAATAATTGGCATTTAATTATTCTTAAAATAAGGGAGGACTACTGTGCAGTGACGTCTGCTAAATCGAACCACTTACTCCTACTGGATTGGTTGAATTCTTACAGGCTGAGAAAGTTAGAAAGTTTTTAACGCAATTCATCAATTCGAGTAACTTTATTAAGAAACAAAAAAAGAAATACATGCGAACAAATTCATTCATTCGGGAAACATATTTCGACATAAAAACGATATTAGTGTTTCGTATATTTCGGAAAATAATTTTTTCTTTCAAAGTTGAAGGATAAGATTCATCCCTACCTACACCTTGTTTTTTCGTTCAGTGCATCTATTTTCATACAGTTAGTTGTAAAAGAACTTTAAACATTAAAACTAAAAATAAAATTAAATTTATACTTTTTAAGAGTGTCTGACAAAGTGGTTTCTTAAGGCAAACTTTATTTGGAAACAAAGTAAGAAACACACGCGTATTGTTGAAATAAAATGACAGCAATGTAATTGTAACGATTACTCAAATTGAAAACAGACAAGACCTCATAGTTACATTACAGAAGATCAAAATGGATTAAATGACGGGATTCAAATTAACTTTAACCACCTCGTAAACATAAGGTGGTTCTTTCATTCTGACGTAATAACATCCAAGATAATTCCCCGAATTTTCCAATTTCGTCAAAATAATGGAACACGGTTTGTTGATAAACTGAGTGTCTTGGTCAACAGCGTCATTGTTGTGAAAACCAAACTCATTCTTCAGGTGATCAATTGGTTCTTCCCATTTAACATTTGATTCCAACCTCGCTGCTTTAGAACGCGTTCCGTAAATAGCTTCAATTGATGGAAAAGGTGTTGCGGTTTCGTTTTCCAATTTGACACAATTTAAGTGAAACTCTGAACTAAAATTATCATTCGATAAAGGTTCGGGTTCTTTTTTAATTTCATCTGAAGTTATGGTTGAACATAAGGTATTAAATTTACGCTTAGATGGGCAAGTATTCAAAGATATCCCTTGGTTGAAGTTAGAACCGATACTAATGGTTGAACTAGTAAAATTAGACTCTGTTGCGTTTCTGGGTTCATCGGGATCTGATTCAGGATGAATTTCGAATTCTTTCGACTGATCAATTTCATTAGGATAATCATGGTTTATAATTGGCAAATTTGGTTCTAGCTGCAAACTTCGTTTGTCGTCTCGTTTGGGTTTTAATGGGATCACTATGTCTGCAACATCATTCATTCCACTTTCAGACTGAACTTCTTTAGAATCTGATAATTGCGATTCCAGGTTTTCCAGATTTGGTATTTTAGCCTTGTCTTTTGTAGAAATACGTTTATGCTTGCTTTTCCGACAAATATTTTCGTGGGAAATTAAAGAATCGCGACGGTTGAAAACATTGCCACAATATCGGCATTTCTGCAGAACTTTTGTTTGACCGAATTTGTTTTTTCGTTTTGACAAGACAATTCTCTTAATTTTTCGTTCAACTCCAGATTTTGATGAATGACGTCTAGCAATGTGATATTTTAGTACTGGTTTTATTTTGGCTGAGAAATCACAAAAATTACACTTAAACGGACGCTCGTCTCTGTGAGTCGCCGCGACATGTGTCTTTAAATCGCCAGCCCTTCGGGTACGATATTCACAAACATCGCATTTGAATGGACGCTCATCACTGTGAGTAGCGACATGCTGCTTTAAAGTCCCTGGCCTTCGGGTACGATATTCACAAATACCGCATTTGAATGGACGCTCATTGCTGTGAGTCGCGACGTGTTTCTTTAAATGGTGTGCCATGCGGGCACGATAATCACAAATATCGCATTTGAATGGACGCTCATCACTGTGAGTAGCGACATGCTGCTTTAAAGTCCCTGGCCTTGGGGTACGATATTCACAAACATCGCATTTGAATGGACGCTCATCACTGTGAGTCGCGACGTGTTTCTTTAAATGGTGTGCCATGCGGGCACGATAATCACAAATATCGCATTTGAATGGACGCTCATCACTGTGAGTAGCGACATGCTGCTTTAAAGTCCCTGGCCTTCGGGTACGATATTCACAAATACCGCATTTGAATGGACGCTCATTGCTGTGAGTCGCGACATGTTTCTTTAAATGGTGTGCCATGCGGGCACGATAATCACAAATATCGCATTTGAATGGACGCTCATCACTGTGAGTAGCGACATGCTGCTTTAAAGTCCCTGGCCTTCGGGTACGATATTCACAAATACCGCATTTGAATGGACGCTCATTGCTGTGAGTCGCGACATGTTTCTTTAAATGGTGTGCCATGCGGGCACGATAATCACAAATATCGCATTTGAATGGACGCTCATCACTGTGAGTAGCGACATGCTGCTTTAAAGTCCCTGGCCTTGGGGTACGATATTCACAAACATCGCATTTGAATGGACGCTCATCACTGTGAGTCGCGACGTGTTTCTTTAAATCGTGTGCCCTTAGGGTACGATATTCACAAATATTGCATTTTAATGGACGGTCATTGCTGAGGTGCGACATGCTTCTTCAAATCTTCTGAACTTTCCCCACGATATTCACAAATATCGAAACGGACGCTCATCATTGTTAGTCGCGACATACATCTTTAAATAACGGATGTTCCGGCACGATATTCACAAATATAGCATTTGAATTAACGCTCATTACTTTGAGTCAAGACGTGTATCCATAATATCACGCGTGATTGGCCACGATAATCACAAATATCGCATTTGAATGGAAACTTATCACTGAATTAATTTACGATTCTTAAAAGTTTGAGCTTCTTTCTGTCTGTTTGCACTTAAACTTCATCTCTCCCTATTGAGCCAATAAGTGATAATCGCAACACTTTAGGAATCTCTTTACGCAGATGTTGGATTTAAATGGTTGAACAGTAATGTATCTGATTTTATGGGCATACCTGTTTTTCGTGGAAATTATCTCATTGCACACTCGCAATGTTTCTGCGCTTGTTTTTTCACATAACATTCAAATGTCTTTTTTGTCACTGTATGAATTGATCGTCATCCAAGATGACTTAACATAAATGTCTTACTAAAAGACTTCATATTTTTCTTTAAAATTGCTGAGATGAGATGGCTTTCATGCAATGATGAGGAAATCCTACAATATTAGAGTGGTCTTTCCAGTACACTCTTGGATTTGTAAACAGATTGGTCCGATTAATTCAATTAAGTAATAAACCAAAAAGGCAGGTCAAATATGAAACGGTCAGTTAGTCTTGGGCAGTTAGATAAATACTCAAATTTTAATATTCAAATAATTTAAATAACAAATTCAAGCTCTATGATAACGCGGTATGCTTCCAACGTACTTTCCCTCCAAAGTTTGTTACAGAGCGCGTAGCAGACTACATCGTAGGGTTGAGGCCCCGGAAGCGGGGTAGGAAATAAGACAGGTTTACAAGTCCAAAACCAGTTTATTTATTCCAAAACCTGGGATCATTGGTCCCAGGGACCACTTTATTAATTATCGTTTTTGGAAAAAATGGACGGTGGGACCAGTTTATTAATTCGGGGTTCCTTATTAGAGTTTTTCTAGCCCAACACATTTTCTACCAATTCTACTCCTGGGTAGTTAGTACTCTTTGGCTACAACTTCCCTACAAAAGTTTTGTAGTCTATTGACTATTGATTTTGACTAGCGTCTTTACTCTAGAATGAGTCTCTTGTAGTCGACAGTCTAGACTATAGCCAGTACTAGTTGTCAGTAGGATTTTGATCTGGCTTACTTTTAGCGAGAGAAGATATTGCCTCCGAATTTATGTAAAATGCAATAAGGAATAAGGATAGTTCAGAAAAGGATTAAGAACTTCAAATATCATTAGACATGTTGATTGATATTTAGTGGCAACTAGTTGAAAAATTGTGATAAGAAATAAAAGTTAAATGTTTTTAATTTTGATACGCTACTTTCTCCTACAGTAAAAAATTCAAAATCAATTAGAATTTTCAGCTTCTTTACTTTTGTGTCTTTACGTGCTTTTTATTCTCACCATTTTAGAAATTTAATTTATAGTGGGACCGGTAAAATAATAATTAATGCGAGGGTCACTGGTCCCAAGGACCAGTTTAATAATTCCAGCATGAGGGTTCGCTGGTCCCGAGGACCACTTACAAAATTCACCTTATTTCCAACCCTGCCCGGAAGGATTGAGACTTTGAGAGCAGGGATGAAAATAAGCAAATACGTTTTTGGTCATTTGATCAGCGAGACAGCGAACAATCGATTCTAAACTCAATGATCATTATAAACGCTACTATCCCTTAAATTATTAGGACTTCAGCTGTTAATTACTGCCAATAACAGTTTCTTGCAAAATATCCTTATTATACCAGTTCATATTGAAGGGAAAAACGGAAATTTATAAACAAATTTATTCTTTCCGGAACATATTTCGACATAAAAACGATAAATTAATTACAGTTATTCGTATATTTCGGGGGAAAAAATTATTTCAAATTTGGAAGGTTGATTCATCCCATTAACTTTTTTTATCTATATTTTTTTTTTATGTTCGGTGCCTCTATTTTCGTATAGTTAGTTGTCATAGAACTTTTAACATTGAAAGTAAAATTCGAAATCAATATTGACTTTTAGAGAGTCTGACAATGCGGTTTTCTTAGTTCTAAGGCGCTATAGTCACTTTTTCAGATGAATTTTCTCCTTTTGTTTTAAGCTGGTTGATTTAAAGGGTCTGTAAAACTTATTTTATATGCGTCATGGACACGTGACTGAGGAAAGGCATGGATCAAAGAAGCTTAGTTCGTTTTATTTTCAAAATCTACCACTTCAGGGTATTGGCGCTGCAATCGCGCTTAAAACAAGGACAAGGTGTCTGTAAAAATGATTTGAAATACGTCATGGACACGTGACTGAGGAAAGGCGTGTATCAAAGAAGCTTAGTTCGTTATATTTTCAAAATTTACCACTTCAGGTAATTGGCACTGAAATATCGCGAAAAACAAGTACTATGTGTCAAGTCACACGTACTCCATGTGGAGTCTTTGTATCTTGGCGTCACCTGGAGCCTGTGACGTATATTTCAAATATTCTTTACCCACACACCGATCTTTCTTCACAGTCCCTTTAAACTTTGGTAAAGATCACTAACCGTGGTCACGAAACCAGCCACGCATGTCATCATTAATAGTATTAAGGGCACTATCAAAATGTCGGGTTTTAATGGTAGCACACTATCCATGGGTTTCTCCCAAACATTTCGATGATAAACAATGTTCTTGCATCTGAAATGAAGATATTCGTATGGGACCGAATCGAACAACGCACCCAACCTGAAAATGAAGTAAACCCTCAAGTCGCAATACTTATCATCCCTAAAGGCTCATTTATACATAAAAAGACATTCGCGTTTATCAAATGTGGGTGCAAGATAGCTCATGTGTGATGACATACTTTTGGTTGATAATTTCTTGAAGGTCTATGGTAACGTTCCGATAAATCATGTAGAACATGGGAACTTGAAGAAATGGCTTGGTCGAAAAGTGAAATTCCACTTTGCCTTTCGGCATGAACTGCAGCGCGTAGCAACAACCTTGGAGAAGCATTTGGTCGCTAGTTAGAAATACTGTTTTCCTCTCTGACACGTTTGTGTATAGTTCTTCATCAAGGATATCATCCACCGATTCCAAATAGGTTTCATCCAATTTCATAATGTTGGCAAATTTATTTCCCATCAATTTTCTATCAACCTATGCGTAATTAAAATGGTGTAGGAAAGGTCAAATAGTAGAGGGTATAGTTTAGCCAGTATTGGTAGTACTATCCTCCTACAATCAGAACGGGATAATAGAAGAAGGATGACACTCTGTATCCTCTTAACACTTAAATTATGTGGCATGATTCTTCCCAGGCTCAGCCATTTTGTCGCTCTCCTACTCATCGAACTTCAGATGGGCATCACACCGTCGGGTGAAGTCTATACCTGTTTGGCACTAAATCCTCAGCAAGCAACCCACAAGTCTCATCTTGACTTGGGCCAAAAATTCACAATTTTAGGAAAATAGTTAAGTGCTAATAGAGTAATGATTAGGAACTATTTATCGCGTTTGTGATTCGGTTTAGTAACCTTGCTCCAGATGCTCCGATGTTGGGAAGAATCATGTTACAGTTACCCCGTTTTGTGGTACACTTCTCTCGAAGAGAAGTATTATATACTTCTGCTACAATGTAAAGTTATTTTTCCCAAACAAGAGCTGATCATGTTTGATCATCCATTTTTCGAATAAATTCATATTGCTTATCAGTACACGAACATTGGAAAGGTTAGCCAGCCATTATAACAAAGGGTAAAAACACTTGATTGTAGTAGACAGATACTAGCCTATATGGTTATTGTGGAAAAGTTAATTTAAATTACAAGAGTTCGCAAGTAGTGATGTTGTAAGGCGTTTCTAAGAAGTTTAAGTTTAACAATTTCTTGTTGTTCCAAATCGGACAAAGTTTCAATTATGTCGTAGACGGTTATGGACGCGTCGGCGCTGTAGTAACTCAAGACATTCCACAACAAGATGGTTTGCGCAATGAGCCAAGAGAAAAACAAAAATGCAGACGAAAGGTTTCTAGGCGATAAGTGAGGAATGCCTGAACGCAACAAGAAAATGTAACTTGATAGACCAAGAGCCAGTGACCTGGATCTTACCTCATAAAGTACAAAAGGTCTGACCACTGGAATGAGTTCAGTTTTGATGCTCATTAATACATTTGGCCGTCTTACGCGTCACAGCTGGGGCATTTGAGGTGGGCGGGGTCATGTTTGACCCTAATGAGGTATGATTTCTTACCTCATGAGGTACATGAATAAAGAAGGTGGCAAATGATAGAACTGGAAATGGCGATTCCAAATATATGAAATCTGACGTCATCAAAGGGGGCCATCAATAAATCAGACGGGGGTTAAAATGGTCGAATGAGGTATGAATTCTTACCTCATGAGGCACATGTATGAATCCGGTGTTGTTTGTTAGATCTGGTCGTTCTAAATAACAGAATATAAAATCTGACTGGAAAATACGCGGCTTAGGTTTAATCTGACGGCCTGATTCTTGCGTCAGACTATGACAACTTCGTGCCTCATAAAGCTAGATTCCCACTCGACCGAAAAAAAAACCAGCGCAAATCACGCAGCGTACGGTAGAAATTTTACCTTACGCTGTAGACTGTTAACACTTCGACTGAATTTTGAGTTTGAAGGTAGATATTTTTGGGTAACGTGAGAGATTAGAGTGATTTCCATAACAATTATTTCGCACTCTGAATTGGTATCTCTGTCCATTGTCGCTTAGATCGTACAAGAAAGTATATTTTCTAACCTCCTCAATAACGACTTCCTTATTAACATCTTACCTCATTTTCCGACCAAAAAAAATACATGGCGGCTATCAATCTATTAGCGATTTCCACTGACTGCACTAGAGCACTCTAAGTGCACTCTCGGCGCGTTTTCGTCCGCCACTGGGAACACGAGTGCAACACGCGCCCAGAATCGCGTTTTCCACTGACCCCAAAAAATGCCCGAGAATTGCTCTTTCGTGCTCTGAAAAATTCGACGGAGCGACGGTGCTCGAGTATGACGTAATAAAATCAAAATGGCGGACCACGCGGTATCTCATAGAAGACAGGCTCTCGCTTATGCTTATTTCTGGAATCATCTTCTGAAAGTTCTGAAGATGAAGAATACGAGGTTTCATGATTACTTTAAAGATATTACGCCTCGTCCTAAAACAATAATTATGTCAGAGACGTTGTCGATCATTACTCAAAATAGATTTTTTGTTAATTAATTGAAATGTTAATTCTATTAATTGGTTTCAGCCCATTTGCGTCAAGATATACACACTTTATTACAATTTCGTCTCAGGCGCCAATTTGGATTATTCAGAGCGCACTCGAACCTCTCGATCGAATTCCATTGACGAAACTATTCTCTCCAAAACTCGCTGAGGGCAGTTACGTCATCCTAACCCTGAGAGCACTCTTTGGAGCAGTCAGTGGAAATCGCTATATGTAACGTATGCGTGCACTCTTCAAATTTATGACGTAGGCAGTGGGATAATTTCATTGGCTGAGACACCGGCGTAACGCCGAACACGACCGAAAAATAGAACACAACTTGCGCCCGGCCGAGCGGAAATTTCGTCGGGCTTGGCGTAAAGATTTTTCGGTCGAACCCCTTTCTGCCGGGTCTCCGTCGTGATTTCCGTCGAGTGCGAGTCTAGCTTAAATGTAGCAGGTGATATATTGTAAAACCAATCCCACTGATGTCAACTTCATTAAACTTAACTTGTTTGAGCGAGTTGCCTCTGTTTCTATCGAGGTAATGTGGTGAAATATTTTTGACTGTGATAAATGAGATGAACTTAAATTGGCATCATTTAATAATAGAGCTATTTCAATTCGGGGGTAAGGAGAGTTTTTGAGTCGGGGTTTCGTCAGTCCCCGCCTAGGTGCCTTATTGTGCGCGAAATTTAGCATAGAGTTTTGCAGTGGCCCACACGGAGGGAGGGTGACTATGACGATGAAACCCTATATATTGATTATCAGACTGATTTGGATGATGAACTAGATGACGTTTAAAATGTATTATTTTTGTATCTCTATTTGCATTAAATAATAATTTAACGTTCGTTGAATGAGTGTGAAATACAATGTGCCTGCATAGTTGAAGGGGGAAACGTCAAAGTTGGGCCTGCCAATAAACGGAGCCGAATTTGACCCTCCCTCCATGCGGGCCACTGTAAAACTCTAATCTAAATTTCGCGCACAATAAGGCTCCTAGGCGGGGACTGACGAAACCCCGACTCAAAAACTCTTCTTACCCCCGAATTGAAATAGCTCTATTATTAAATGATGCCAATTTAAGTTCATCTCATTTATCACAGTCAAAAATATTTCACCACATTACCTCGATAGAAACAGAGGCAACTCGCTCAAACAAGTTAAGTTTAATGTAGTTGACATCAGTGGGGTTGGTTTTACAATATATCACCTGCTACATTTAAGCTAGACTCGCACTCGACGGAAATCACGACGGAGACCCGGCAGAAAGGGGTTCGACCGAAAAATCTTTACGCCAAGCCCGACGAAATTTCCGCTCGGCCGGGCGCAAGTTGTGTTCTATTTTTCGGTCGTGTTCGGCGTTACGCCGGTGTCTCAGCCAATGAAATTATCCCACTGCCTACGTCATAAATTTGAAGAGTGCACGCATACGTTACATAGATTGATAGCCGCCATGTATTTTTTTTGGTCGGAAAATGAGGTAAGATGTTAATAAGGAAGTCGTTATTGAGGAGGTTAGAAAATATACTTTCTTGTACGATCTAAGCGACAATGGACAGAGATACCAATTCAGAGTGTGAAATAATTGTTATGGAAATCACTCTAATCTCTCACGTGACCCAAAAATATCTACCTTCAAACTCAAAATTCAGTCGAAGTGTGAACAGTCTACAGCGTAAGGTAAAATTTCTACCGTATGCTGCGTGATTTGCGCTGGTTTTTTTTCGGTCGAGTGGGAATCTAGCTTTATGAGGCACGAAGTTGTCATAGTCTGACGCAAGAATCAGGCCGTCAGATTAAACCTAAGCCGCGTATTTTCCAGTCAGATTTTATATTCTGTTATTTGGCACGACCACATCTATCAAACAACACCGGATTCATACATGTACCTCATGAAGTAAGAATTCATACCTCATTCGACCATTTTAACCCCCGTCTGATTTATTGATGGCCCCCTTTGATGACGTCAGATTTCATATATTTGGAATCGCCATTTCCAGTTCTATCATTTGCCACCTTCTTTATTCATGTACCTCATGAGGTAAGAAATCATACCTCATTAGGGTCAAACATGACCCCGCCCCCCTCAAATGCCCCAGCTGTGACGCGTAAGACGGCCAAATCTATTAATGAGCATCAAAACTGAACTCATTCAAGTGGTCAGACCTTTTGTACTTTATGAGGTAAGATCCAGGTCACTGGCTCTTGGTCTATGATGAAGAATTAAGGGCAGAGACAAAGAGCAAGG
This sequence comes from Phalangium opilio, assembly GCF_054372755.1. NCBI lineage: Eukaryota > Metazoa > Arthropoda > Arachnida > Opiliones > Phalangiidae > Phalangium > Phalangium opilio. The sequence goes on from NW_028324226.1 coordinate 6,948,017, forward strand.
CATTATTGTCCATTTCGCAATCGTCAACGCGCACTATACTATCATAATTTTGAAATCATGCGCGTCATTCGTGTAATTGAAAGTATATAGTTAATTGAAGAATTAACCGAAAATTTGGAAAGGGTAAATGATCACTCATTCTTTTTCGTTATGCTGTGACAATTGAAAATAGACAGTTTTCAACAGGGGATGGACGCAAAATCGTCGCCTTGATTTAGGATTAAGACGGAACATCCGGTATGTTGACTACAATGACGATAGATTTGGCTTCAAAGTTACTAGTCCACTAAAATCCTTTTGTTTGAAGCTATATCTAACGTCTTTGTTGTCCACGTACCGAGTGATCCGTCTTAAGCAAACACCAGACTCTAATCTATCTAGAACCACTTTTTTCAACATAATACATAGGAGCCCCTTACTTTTAGCAATCAGAGGTGAATTCAATAGAAATAGGTCAGTCAGGAATCGAAAGATTAACCTATTATTTGCATTTAATCCAACAAAATTTCGTTGTCCATTACGAAAGAGCAATTTTTCATTGAAAACGTTCACGAACCAGATTCCTATAGTGGCGATTGCCAAAACTGCGAAAACCTAGAATCCAAGATATGAAATTAATAGAATAAATATCTAAGTTAATAATATCTCATGATACCAAGCTTTGAAGTGGAAGAATGGTGGTCGCTGAAAAGACCTGTCGAGCTTGAGGAGCACCGGATATGATGAGACTAGAAGTGGAACCAACTGGCGTAGTAAAACTGTACGCTCTCTGATATTTCGACGCCAAATTTCCCATCAGCATCAAGACGATATCACATTCCTACATTTATTTTCTCAAAATTTTAATTACCCAAAATACCTTTCGAATTGAAATTAATTTGAAGAATCGTGAGAAATAATAATGTTGCTGACCTCTCCAGGCTCTCCTATGCGTCCGTTTCCACTATATCCGAAAATATCATCGTTGGTAAACTCGACTAATTCCTCGCTATATTTAAATGGAAGCTTATTTCTCAAAATCTTTTTTTTAGCTTATGTTTATTTCAAATGGTAAATGACCTTATGTTTAAGAACTTCCGTAATCTGTTGGCCGTTCCTATGTAACTTTCACTGATTGGACCATTCAGCGTCACCTGTTTTATTTATATCAAAAATTTGAACCAAGATATATGAAGGAAGATATGTTAGCCCAAAGAAATGAGACCACTTTAATAGAAAAAAAATGCTGCTTGAACGAACAATAGCAAGTGACTCTGCAGTAATTCCATCGTCATGAACTTTATTTTTCTTTTTTATTCAAATATAAATTAGTAGCATCAGGGATAGATTTAATTTTAGAAGTATGAATGGAGAACGGTTCGTATTTGCTTCAGTCCAACTCATAGTCCAGTATAGAGCCCCTCCCTCCAACACGTAACGAAAAGTTTAAATTATCTTATTGGCTCAATTAAGCTACGTTGCTACGTTGCTGAAGGGGACGGCGAAAATACGCAATTCCTTTTTACCTCTACCGCTATGACCCGCCTCTTCTTTCATACCCCTCCGTCCCGGGGAAGGGAGTCCGGGACTTTCACGCTCGCCCACATTACTCTCTTCTCCATTCCTACTTCTAAATTTAAATCTATCCCTGGTAGCATTAAAATGCTTCGAGTTTGAAAGTGATAAAGTTCGGCTGCAGAATCACCAAGCAACAGACACTCGCTATTATTTTTCATAAATATTAAATAGGGCATAATTAATGAAAACGTCTTTACGTCTAGAACACCGATTTTGAGAAACATTTGCGCTCCACGTCAATACTTCAGAACCACGTTACTTTGAACCTGCAGTCTGCAGAACTAGGTATTGATCCAGAATGAAGCGAAATCCACTTTCATACTAAGCTTTGAATTGGTTTTTCTATCGATTCGAATTGAAAGGCCGTGTTAATGGTGAAAAACCACAAATACGACTAGCCTGCGCGTGTAAATGTTTCTTCGTTTTTTATTAACATTAGCATAAGTTTATAAGATATGTTCCATAAGTTTGTCACTGGTTACTGAGAGCTTGTATTGAAGGGACGTAAGTTAATCGTCATACATTCTCGTAAAGCGACGCCTAGTGAGGCGCTGTCGAAGGCTTAGTACAGACTAAATAGGAAGATTGATTGCAAAACTGAGTGTATTCAATTCTCGCTTGTCGTTCTCGAAATAGCTCTCAGAAGTCTCTAGCATTATGAAGTATAGGTACTGTCATACTTATGAAACATCTTATAAACTTATGACATCCGTGAATTTAGGCATCTGCTACAAAGGTTTAAGGCATATTGATTTAGTATATTACACGAATTATTTATTTACGTGTATGCTGCTACTTAAAGCAAAGGGCTGCTCCGTTTATGCCCCTTAAAGATGACTTTTCTACTACACAGTGGCTAAGCTTGGTAAAGGCTAGTTAAGCCAAAGGCAGGAACCAATGGAACCTAGTGCATTAGGTCTGAATGGTTCCTGCCTTTGGCAAGGTAAAATTCGTGTTCAGAAGGTTAGCCAGGATGCTGGGGGTGTTAATGGAGCAGCCTGTTACTTTAAAGCATAGCGCGGCTCCTGTGGATCCCCTACAAGGGGACTTTCCTCCTCCGGGTTTGGCTTGGCAAAGGCTAGTGGGCGGGATTTATACATGCACGTATAAATCCCGCCCACAAATGCCACTAGCCTTCGCCAAGCCAAAACTGGAGTTCGTAAGGAAAGTCAACTTGTAGGGGATCCACTGGAATCGCGCTATGCTTTAATGAAATTTGAGAAAAATACAGGCTCAAGTTTTCTTTTTCAATTTCGGACAGTCACGAAAAGTAACGTTTTCAGAATTTTATTATGAGAGAAACTACTTTTCCGTTTCATATATTAAAATACAGTTATAAGTCGAAATATTCGTGGAAAATATAGTATATCGTGCCATTTCCATATTAAACTTTGATCGAGGAGTTGAGGTTATTTGATCAAGTTACCTCGTGTCACCATTCCTCTGTATTATGAACGAAGGCTTTTTCGAGACTAGTTCTGATCACAAAAATGGTTACTTGAAGTGCTAAAACCATTGTGAACATTTATCAAAACTCTTCCGTTACTTTGCCTAAGTTGACATGTAAAGTATCGAACTCATACAATCAGGATCGAGTTACTGTCTTTTCAAACTTAAGGACTTTATTTTCTGTTTTCAAAATATTTTCAATTTTCACATAACAAAATGAGACTCGTTAACAACAATCGAAACCTAATGTTAATCGAAATTAAAAGCTAATATACCATTAAGGATCATCAAAGAGCCCATTTTCTTCGAAGAACTGCAATTGAAAGCTTTAGTCGAGTAACTAATGTTGAAAAATATTTCAGCAAGTAAAATTATCGTGAAAAAAAAATTAATTGAGTTTTTCAAATAACTGATGGTTTAAAATTGAAAATTTTTATATCTGTTACTCAACACAATTAATTTTGTTTACTTATCTTTTTTAAAGATAAGTTTTTACTTATACTTCTTCACGTCTTTGTCTACAAATATGAGTTCATACTTTTACTTCTTCACGTCTTTACCTATAACAATTATTATTAATAAGATATAACGAACCACTGTATTATAAATCAGCATGCAGGATATAGATACGAATTTTAGTTGACGCTAAAATTTTTACTTTAAACTTTGACTTGTCCTTTAAAGAAATAAGCAAGTCCAGTACCGGTACATAAATCTTGTAGGTTTTATTGTATGAGAAGCGTCTTAACTTAGAATAAAGGGGGAAATACCCTTCCATGACTTACGACTTCGCCAAGGAAGTCAGAACTCGTCTTTAAACCTTTTTTGTGCGAAGAAATCTAGACTGGAACTGATGTAATAATTATATTTAAAATTCACGTGTTTTGTTGTTATGGGAAACTTCGGCTATTTCGGTTGTAAACTTGCTAAGAATCATTATTAATGGATCAGAGGAACAAGTTGAAGGGTTTGGCGTTGGATCGTGGGGTTAATGGTTAAGGGATTAGGAAGTGATATACATTTTCTATATGCGAATGTGTTTCAACCCAAATAACATTTGTGTGGCCTGTTGTACCGTTGTTTGATTTTAACCCCGTGACCCTAAACTCGAGATTATGATGTTTTAATTTTGTATCGCAAAGAAACTGGGCTGGAGCGTTGAAAATTGAAGAGCATGCTTCAATCTTGATTTTCACGTTATTTTAAAGGGAGAATGAAACGAAACGAAAGTTTTTTGCGGCAGATGATAATAGTCAATTACTTGCTCAGTTTTAATTTGATTGCAATTAAAGTTATACCTCAAAGGGTTGGACATTTTTCTTATAAAATCTCAGAATATACCACACAGGAAAATTTTAGAGCCATTTTTTGTAAAACTAAGCACTTTTTCTAAAGAAAGTTTTTACTTTTTGGGCCGCCATTTTAAAAAATGGCCTCAAATTAAAACTGAAAAGCCATAAAGCCCGTCTATAGGATATAGGGAACCAATGAATGAATATTGAAGACATTTGTTGACGTTATTACATTATAAGCCGTCATTTTTCAAGATGGCCGTGGATTGGAAAAATCTTTCCTAGTGCGTGCCTACTACTTAGAGTAACGTCCCTGCAAAATTTTAACCTTCTAGGCATAATGGTTTGGACTGGTCGTTGATTATCAGTCAGTTAGGACTTTGATTTATGTAAATATAGATTAGAACGCAGTGTTTAATCATAATTAATTATAGTATTTTAACTATCTTAACAAGACGAGTCTTTCAAACTGTAATCAGACATAAAGGCGTCCCATCGTTCTGTATTAGATTATATCAGAAGTGTATAATACTTCTCTTCGAAGAAAGTGCACCACAAAGCTGGGTAGTTGTAACATGATCCTTCCCAACCTCAGAACATTTGGAGCAAGGTTACTAAACCGAATCACATACGCGATAAATAGTTATAGAATTCACCCTTACACGGTGCGATGCCCATCTGAAGTTTGATGAGCAAGAGAGCAAACAAAATGGGGTGAGCCAGAGAAGAATCATGTTACATAACTGAAGAATTAAGAGAATTCAGAGTATCATCCTTCTTCTATTATCGCCCTTCTGGTTGTATATACCGATTCATTAACGAACGCAAGATGCTGAAGCAATTGATGCACCATAACATTCACTTGCAAAATATTTAACCTTTCATTGTAATTAACCCTCGCGCATCCTTTAGCGATGGGCTGGTAAATAGGCTCATGAAGTTCAGAGTTGCCAAAAGGTCGATTACGATATGCCTCGGAGGAAGAAGATTGAGAACCCTTAACGATGTTCTAATACAAAGTTAATTGTTCTAAGAAATATGGAGGGTGTATAATTTTTGTTATATTAGAGCTACTCTCTCCTTGCCAATCTTGACTCGAGGTGACCCCCGTGTAAGGTCGGAAACGGCACGATTGGGGATGGAAAGCGAAACCTCTTTCTTATCTTCCACGGTTTCTCCCAAACCCCCGACTGAATTTAACGGTTTCTTATATAGGTTAAACCTTTGTTTTGACGTTAAAACCGAAAGTTAGCGGAACTTAGAAAACGATAATTTTTATTGTAATTTGGAATTTTACGAAACTAGTTTTTCTCTAATTTTTTTTTTCATTCTATCTCTTCATGAAGAGGGAGGATGCTAAAATATTGTAAGCTCCTGCATCCTTGGAATGGATAATGTTTGTTTGAATTTCGGTTTTAAAGTTCAAATGCGAGACAATTAATTGTTTTGGATTTGAAACGGGGCTCCTATAAAATCCTATATATTTGGACATGTCCTATATATTATGGTCCTATATATTATGATATTATCCTATATATTTGAACATTTCTTATATATTATCATATATAGTTGAACATGTCCTATATATTATCCTATATATTTGAACATGTCCTTTATATAACCCTATATATTTGAACATGTCCTATATATTACCCTATATATTTGAACATGTCCTATATATTACCCTATATATTAGAACATGTCCTATATATTATCCTATATATTTGAACATGTCCTATATATTATCCTATGTATTTGAACATGTCCTATATATTATCCTATGTATTTGAACATGTCCTTTATATTACCCTATTTATTTGAAGTTTTGAACATGTCCTATATTATCCTATATATTTGAATTCATCCTATATTATCCTATATATTTGAATTCATCCTATATTATCCTATATATTTGTATTCATCCTATATTGTTCTATATACTTGAACCTGTTCTGTATTATCCTATGTATTTGAACCTGTTCTGTATTATCCTATGTATTTGAACATGTCCTATATATTATCATATATAGTTGAACATGTCCTATATTTTATCATATATAGTTGAACATGTCCTATATATTATCATATATAGTTGAACATGTCCTATATATTATCCTATATATTTGCACATGTCCTTTATATTACCTTATATGTTTGAACATGTCCTATATATTACCCTATATATTAGAACATGTCCTATATTATCCTATATATTTGAATTCATCCTATATTATCCTATATATTTGAATTCATCCTATATTGTTCTATATACTTGAACCTGTTCTGTATTATCCTTAGTTTTTGTATAGTTTTGCATCAAATTTATCAAAATGCAACTCTTTTTTCGAAATCACATTTGACTAGATGCACCGTCAGGATTTTTTTCAATTATATTTTAGTTAAGTTACTCTTTTCAACGTAAAATCCAATTTATTATTAATTTTTATTAGAGGTTTTTCTGCACATAGTTTAAGCCAAAATAGTATTATATATGAGCAGTTTTAGTCCTATAATTTCTAATAAAATACATTTTTTCTCCTATAAAATCCTATAATCCCGGAAGAAAATTCCCTTTTAACCAATAAGGAATTTAAAATTTTTGGCTAGGACCCTGGGAATTAGTTAATCATATTTTGGTATTTCGGATAAAATATGAAAAGTATTCTCATACTAAATATCTTAATTTTGTGAACGGTTGCGTCACCTGCAATTAAAATATTTATAGCCTATAGAGGAACAGCAATAGGGGCGGGACTTCAGACGTAAAACCGCGTGTAGTCTGCAATTCTCGCTTGTCGTTCTCGAACTAGCTCGAGCTGTAAGTCTCTAGCATTACGAAGTATAGGAAGTGTCATACTTACGGAAAATATCTTATAAACTTATGCCAAAAGTAATTTTAAAATTAACCAAGTAATAGGTACATGATTAATAATTTTAATTTGAATAAGTTAATTATAATACGATAGAAATATTTTGTTAGTATATGCTATTATATTTAAAAAATATAATTAAAATAAGAATGGTTTTTATACAAACAAACAATGCGTTATCGCGATTGCATATGTACTTTTAAATTTTAAAGTTTTTAAAATCTGTTATTATTTTTATGAGATGCGTATCCTCGAGCAACAATGGCAGGTGTATAAAATATTAGTCTACATGCCTTTCTTGTTGGAATTTAATGCAGAGTTCAATAGGTTAGAATTGCACCTTTAGGGGCTATATGCTTCTTATTTTTTTTTAGGTTGTTAAAGGTTACGACCTATACCTTATATCAGAAGTAAGATGAGACTAGAAGTAAAGAGCTCTAGCATTGGCACTAGTGAAGAAATTTGACGATTTTATGCCGCTTCCATCGCGCCTATATTAGAGAGAAAAGAATTGGTCGAGTTCCAAACAATTTCCTACCCCCTTCCCTTCAACCTAAAAGCGCGGAACACGGACGCGGGTGCTTGAATCTAGTTCGGCCGTCTACCACCGCCAGCGTCTCAAGTTTTGGAGGGGAAATTCAGAAACCGCTACCAGAGGGCCAACCGTTGTTGTGTTATCAAGAATATTCACTTTCGCCAAGTGAAGAATTTGGTTACCTCGATACTTCTAGTCTCATCTTACTTCTGCTTTTACTCTAAAGTATGGCTAGGTCGAAGTAGTAAGCTTATTATCCTGAACTTTTTATTATATTTATTATATTATATTTTAAAAGATATAAAAATTCAAGCGCATCAGAAAAAAAAGGGATCGCGAGTTGGATGGTATGGTCTTGGAATTTGGGTGCCCCTTTTTGAGTGCCATTTTTTACCAGAAAGAAACGTCACGGACATGGCGTCTAGATACCATCCGTGTAATATATTTCACCCCTTAAAAGAGGGGCTCTTTAAGTTTCGGTTTTGTTGTAAATTAGAAATAGAAAAAAAAAAAATAGTGTGAGCAAAGAGTGATGGTTTTTCCAGAGGATTAGACAAGATAGGCGTCTATTTGGTTACGGGGACCATGGGTTTGGTTTGGAATTATTTATAGGTTTTGATATGATGAGAAGAATGATATTTATTTTCAAGTATTTGAACGCCCTACACAATTCTTCATTGTCTGTATGATAAATTTGTTGTAATTTACTTTTAAAATTGGCCTAAATATTTTAGTATTAGCTGAGTAATGCGAAACATTTTATTCTATTGCTTTTCTATACAGTATAAACAAGTTATCGATCGTAAAATCTTGAATTGTACCTTTAGTTATCAATATGTTAATGAGTAAATCAACCTTTGGAGGGAGCGAGAGTCGTGGTAACAAACGAAGTGTATGTAGTCGTCCATTTCGGCATGGACACTGAAGAGGATGGTTTTTCCAGAGGATTAGACAAGATAGGTGTCTATTTGGTTACGGGGACCATGGGTTTGGTTTGGAATTATTTATAGGTTTTGATATGATGAGAAGAATGATATTTATTTTCAAGTATTTGAACGCCCTACACAATTCTTCATTGTCTGTATGATAAATTTGTTGTAGTTTACTTTTAAAATTGGCCTAAATATTTTAGTATTAGCTGAGTAATGCGAAACATTTTATTCTATTGCTTTTCTATACAGTATAAACAAGTTATCGATCGTAAAATCTTGAATTATACCTTTAGTTATCAATATGTTAATGAGTAAATCCACCTTTGGAGGGAGCGGGAGTCGTGGTAACAAACGAAGTGTATGTAGTCGTCCATTTCGGCATGGACACTGAAGTTATTTTCAGATTTTGTGCTAAAGTCTCTGTAAAACAATGTCGTTTACGGTGGGACAGCGCAGTGACTGGTAATTAAACACGCAACTTGAAGAGCCTCTCTTAAAATGGAAGGTTAGTATTTATGGATAATTTTAATTGAGTTAAAATTATTAGACCCTTTAACTTTATTATCTTAGTTACGCTTCATAAAGTTGGTTTATTTGTTCTTTATATACTGTCACAATTCATCATTGAATTTGACCCGACCTTAAAATTTTCTCACGCCAAGAAGCACCTCAAGAGGCAGTGCGAGTTGGCCAGCCTCCCACGTGTAGTGAATGAACTGTAGCACCGTCTGGTGTTGCCTCATGGCGCGAGGGATATAGCCTCCTATGGCACCCCGCCCCTGTGGTGTTTGCTTCTCTGCATGGAGTTGTCTATAGAACTTTTCTACTAAAAAAGGGGGTAGGCAACCCTAAGTATCGGGACATACAAGGGGGATGATACACTGCCGTTTTTGCGCATTCTCATAATTCAACAAGTTGGGAAAACCAAAATATTACCTCTCCGAGTCGGGGAAAAGACTAGTATACGACTCAATAAAGAAATACTAGAGCAACATTTTTTCGCTTTGTTTTGTCTAACGAGGCTTAAGTCAATGAATAGTTTTCTCTACATTGTCAAAATATATAATCATCCGCTAATCCAAGGTTTCAAATCATTACTTTCAAAGAATATATAAGTTCTATGTTAAATTTTATTCTCTGATGCATACCACTAACCTGATAACGATTAGCCCTTTCACTGATCTAATTGCTGCTATGATGCTTTCTTCTATTATAATATCTAAATATGATTAGTTAAACGTGAATTTAACTTTCGGCTCACTCTGAACCGTTAATGTCCCTTCACCACAGACACGATAATCAAAACCCAAAGTTTACTCCACCTCAGGTCTCAATTATTTACTCTTTGGTTCACTAAGCCTATTGCGGATCAAACTTGATTTACCCGACAGAATCCAGGCCTTAGATTTCTTCGTGAAATAGCTAAACCAAGGATTATTCTATATACAGATGTAGTATAGCTTAAGTAATATATAAACAGAAATTTCAAATAATAATATTAAAAAACATCGTTGGAATATCAAAATGAAACAGAGCTTTAAAGCTACAAAAGTACTAAATGCATCGTAATTACGAAAAAGATTTCCACATATTCACTTTTTATTATGGAAAAAGTGAATATTAAGGTTCTGTAGGATTTCTTAACACATCAAAACAAAGCGAACTGCTAACTCGGCGCACAAGTGTAACAACGGACAGACACACACAGACAAAAAAATGGACTGCTTTTTAACTCTTTCCGTATTAATTTTGAATTGACAATAGAGATTATCCTAAATATTAAAATAAATATAATTAATATTTAATATTTTCTTCGTTAGTTGTTCGCCTTATTGAGCGTTACATCGTTTTAAAAAAGAATAATTAAACAACCTTGAGACACTTGACTAATATTGACCTTTGAATTGAAGGATATGACTGTTGTTTCGCCTTACCCAAATAGGTAGTATATAAAGGATTCGAATCGCAGCTGTAGATAAGAACATCGCAATTGCGTGAACCTTGGAGGAAGACCCCTCCATTGGAAGGCTAGACGTTTCTCGTAACCCTAGCCGATCGCCGCGTATGTCTTAACCTTAAGGATGATGGTGGTGTTAGAAGCCAGGTGTACAGACTGGTGTCCATGTGGGATGGACAAAACAAAGACCAGAAGATGGTGGTGTTAGAAGCCAGGTGTACAGACTGGTCTCCATGTGGGATGGACAAAAACAAAGACCAGAAGATGGTGGTGTTAGAAGCCAGGTGTACAGACTGGTGTCCATGTGGGATGGACAAAAACAAAGACCAGAAGATGGTGGTGTTAGAAGCAAGGTGTACAGACTGGTGTCCATGTGGAATGGACATAGACAAGAAGGTGGTGGTGTTTAGAAGCCAGTAAGTTCAGACTGGTGTCCATGTGGGGTGGACAAATGAACAGAGTTGTTAGACAGGCAATGGAGTAATAGCCTGTAAGTGGATTACAATTTCCGGGACTGTAAATGCGGTCTGGAAATTGAATACACGTTTGCTCCGATTTGGAAACTGCGAACGCGGTCACGTGGGTGTAACAACGGACAGACAGACAGACAGACACGTCGAAATTAGAACCTCTCCGTGACATACGTCACTCGGAGAGGTAAAAAGACAACAGCGCAGGCGCCAAAATTCGCTCAGATAGAAGACAAAGTGTTACCCTGGGCTGCGTTCAGTAACACTCATCGGGAAAAACATCGATGTTTGGGAAAATTAAATCGGTGTTCTTTTGACGTCATGATGACGTTGCAGTTGTTGAACGGAACAATTTTGTGTAATCGATGCTTTTCAAAATGGCGACGATATTATGATAACGTTATGGCAGAGGCTTAATAATAAAACCGAACTATTTACAAAGATATTGTATTTCATTTTATCAATTAAAATCAAAACGCCTGCCTCTTAAAATTTTGTCATAATCCTTTTTTACCTAAATAGTATATTGCTTTTTAGTATTATTATCCATAAGGATAATATTTGTCAGTTCTTCATTATTTAAAATTGCCGGCGCAAAATGACGAAATTTACATCATGAATCCGATACTCAACAAAAAAACCTCCTCTCACAGCTGATTTTTCTGATGGGCATCCGATGAGCATCATGACGTCACGCCCAAAGACGCGAAGAACCGTTCAGTAAGACATCGATGTCATCTTTTAGTCATCGATGTTTTTGATGCCGGTTACTGAACGCAGCCCTGGTGTCTTACCCTCTTAGTTACATCGAAATGGTCTATTCTAGACTCGTATTATTTTTAGCTTTATTATTAAGTCCTAATTAAGCATCGTTTCATTGAACCCGAGGACTATTTCAGTGTTTAGTGTTTGAAGAGACAGGAAACTCTTCCCGGTGTCCAGACTCTTAAACACCCAAGAAACATCGAGTAGCTTAGCTAGTTTAAAATAATTATTTCCAAAAGAGGATAATAGAAGAAGGATGACACTCTGTATCCTCTTAATACTTTAGTTATGTAACGTCATTATTCTCAGGTGAGGGACTCCCCTTTTTGTTTGCTTTCCCGCTCATGTTGTAATATAACAAGTAGATATATTATATCAGAAGGGGATAATTCTGAGAGAGCGGTAGGTAATATTTTGGTTTTCCCAACTTGTTGTCAAACAAAGAAATCAAAATGAAATAGCGGGTAGGATAGTAAAATAAAAAAATCGATATTTAAAAAATGCCTAGACCTAAAATGCAGTTAGAAAAATATAAAAATAGGTTTAAATTAGATTAAAAATAGGTGAAATTAAGTTGAAAATGTCCCCGCAATTGAAAAAAGGTGCAAATTTTATCGTATATAAACCCGGGTTACCGAGCCTAAGTCATCAATATCGTGCAGTCTTCCTCCAGTGTGCAGCAATGGGTATTACTGTTTGTATAGGAGTCGGGTTTTTACTAGTAGTTAGTTTTATAAGTCCTCTTCAGTCGGCGGTAATTAGTAATGATAGTGTAGAATTGAGTTTCCCTGATGTCTCCAATTCTTCGAGCTTCGTCAAGGAGTCGTTAGCCAATGATACGAGTGTATTGGATTCGGATATTGAGAACATCCACATCCACAAAGGTGATGGTTCCAGGTACTTGGGCGTGATGGGTGATGGGTCTGTTTCGAAGCTAGACAACTTCAGAGGGGAAAGTAATCACCATGGAAACCAAGATGATCAAGAGCATCATGATAGCCACGAACCCCACGGTCATGAACCTCACGATCGAGAACATCCGCCGCATCGTTTCCATTCACATCATGGATCTTTCCTCGCTGAATCTGATAACGGAAGCAGCAATATCTCAGCTCTAGAATTAGACGACTTCAGGGAAGAACACAACCACAATGGTCATCATAATGACCACGAACATCACGGGCACGAGCATCACAACCATGAAGATCATGACCATTCACACCATGGCTCGTCTTTCCTCGCTGACTCTGTGAACGGAACCGGCAATGCCTCAACTCTGGAATTGGATGACTTCAGGGAAGAACACAGCCACCACGAACGCCACACTGATCACGATCGTCACAACCATGAAGATCACGAACATTCACACCATGGCTCGTCTTTCCTCGCTGAATCTGCAAACGAAACCAGTAATGTTTCAACTCTAGAGCTAGACGACTTCAGAGAAGAACACAACCACCATGAACACCACAATGATCATGACCACGAACATCACGATCATCACAACCATGAAGATCATAAACATCATGATCACGACCATTCACGCCATGGTTCGTCTTTCCTTGCTGGGTCTGGTAACGGAACCAGCAATATCTCGACTCTAGAATTAGACAGCTTCAGGAAAAAACACAACCACAACGATCACCATGATGACCACGAACATCACGGTCACGATCATGACAACCATGAAGATCATGAACATCATGACCATTCACACCATGGTTCGTCTTTCCTCGCTGATTCTGAAAACGAAACCAGCAATACCTCATCTTTGGAATTGGATAGCTTCAGAGACAGTTCTAAGGGTCACGGTGGTCACAATGGAAACCATCATGAAGATCACCACGACCACTCACACCATGGATCGTCATTCCTCGCTGATTCTGAAATCGGAACCAGCAATACCTCATCTTTGGAATTGGATAGCTTCAGAGACAGTTCTAAAAGTCACGGTGGTCACAATGGAAACCATCATGAAGATCACCACGACCACTCACACCATGGATCGTCATTCCTCGCTGATTCTGAAAACGGAACCAGCAATACCTCATCTTTGGAATTGGATAGCTTCAGAGACAGTTCTAAAAGTCACGGTGGTCACAATGGAAACCATTATGAAGATCACCACGACCACTCGCACCATGGATCATCATTCCTCGCTGATTCTGAAAACGGAACCAGTAATACCTCATCTTTGGAATTGGATAGCTTCAGAGACAGTTCTAAAAGTCACGGTGGTCACAATGGAAACCATCATGAAGATCACCACGACCACTCACACCATGGATCGTCATTCCTCGCTGATTCTGAAAACGGAACCAGCAATACCTCATCTTTGGAATTGGATAGCTTCAGAGACAGTTCTAAAAGTCACGGTGGTCACAATGGAAACCATCATGAAGATCACCACGACCACTCGCACCATGGATCATCATTCCTCGCTGATTCTGAAAACGGAACCAGTAATATCACATCTTTGGAATTGGATAGCTTCAGAGACAGTTCTAAAAGTCACGGTGGTCACAATGGAAACCATCATGAAGATCACCACGACCACTCACACCATGGATCGTCATTCCTCGCTGATTCTGAAAACGGAACCAGCAATACCTCATCTTTGGAATTGGATAGGTTCAGAGACAGTTCTAAAAGTCACGGTGGAAACGATCATGAAAATCACCACGGCCATGACAACCACGGTAAGGATCATTCCAACCATGGATCTTCTTTCCTATCTATGGAAACGACTGATGTGTCATCGGAGGATGTCGTTCCTAAATCTTTGCCACCTACTTTAAATCCCATTTCATTTCCACTTATTCACAACATGGATACAATAGATCTCAACAGTGCAGGATCTCGACATGGGCATTCCTTTAACAGTTCTGGGAACTCAACAGATGGAACGTCTGCCGAAAAACCTATTGGAAACGAGAGTTTCGATGTGGAACTGGATGCCTTAAATGATACAATCCTCGTCGATACAACTCATGGTAATATGAAACCCCTTAAAATAAACAAACTCTGCATATCCCTAACCCATCATATGTCTCTACCTTTAGAAGGACGTAGTTTAGGAAACTTCTTCGAATCTCCTGTCAATTCGTCAATGAAAGCTGAAGGTCGTAGTCTTGACGAGTTCAACTCCAGCTTCCTAGATATTTCGCCTGGTACTTAGACCGCAAACATAATGTACATGACTTACACTATTAATATCGATTTCTTCCAGAATCGTCCAACATTTCAGACACCCTTTTTGATTCCATGGTTATCGAGCTTGATTCATCGGATTTCAGAAAATTCAGACAACTTGACATCAATACTGAGGACAGCCCTATCGACAGCGAAGACAGTGTAAGCAATGCCTCAACGATCGAAGCTCGCAGTAGCGCCAAAGAGCCTGGCTCTCTGGACGAACTTTTGGGGCGCACTGTCGATAAAGACCATCTCATGGATTTCCTGAATAACTTTCCTGCTAAAAAGCCTCTTAAATTTGATGACCTCATTAACAAGTTACCAACTCACAAGCCTAAGGTCAAGCTCGATGTCCCCAAGAAAGTTTTGGATAAGATAAAGATAGTTGACGACCTCAAGGACGACTTGGAAAAGTTGAAACCGATTAAGAAGCCTACTTTCAAGCCAAGCACTTCAACCTTCAAGGCCACAACTACTATGGAACCAACTTCTACTACGCGTGACCCTACTACAACCGAAAAGCCTACAACGACCATGGAACCAACAACTAAAACAGAGCCGACTACGACGCCGAAGCCCACAACTACGACTAAAAAGCCGACCACGACAGGAAAACCCACGACTACCACCACAACTTACAAGCCCACGACGATATACAAACCATATCCTCATGGACCTCGTAAACCTCATCCGGTGCCCTACTCGCCAGAAGGACCCCATTATCACTACAATGAAGGCAATTACCATCAAGAAGAACCTGGAATGAGACCTCCCGTCTTTGCTCACCCACATGAAGACCATTACACTCCTGAAGGGGAGAAGTCTTACGTCGTTCCTGTTGATGTCTATGACCATGAATATTCTGGAATGTCACCTCCCTGTCTTTGCTCGTCCACATGAAGACCAGTACAGTCCTGAAGGGGAAACTTCGTACGTCGTACCTGTTGATGTATATGGCCATGAATCTTCTGGAATGTCGCCGCATATTTACTCTCATGATAGTGAACAAACTGGTAAAAATTCTTAACTAAATCTAACTGTAATAGTTTCTAACGCGTTCTTTATAGCATCGTACCACTGCCCCTTGAACATGGCTGGTCATCCCTGCCCACAATGGTTGCTGGAAAAGGATCCTCATTGCGACACCCACGAAGATTGCTTGGCTGTCTACCCTATGTCAATTTGCTGTCCCATAAATTGCAGGAAGAGATGTGTTGGCAACACTTACCCCTATACTCTTCAGAAGCATCGTGGATATTATTAAGCCTGCCAAAGAATTCTGCACGATCTTTTTATTTGCATACAATTATGCCGTTTTATTGTTCACAAGTTTAGGAGTTTTACTATAATGATGGGCCATTGTTCACTTAATTTAATTTTAATTCATGGTTCATCTCCTGTGTTCAGTTTTGAAATGAAAAGAGAAACAAATAAAATATTTTAAACAATAATAATTTCAAACTTATTTAATTAACCAAATTTACTACATGTCTGCAGATTTCAACTCTTGAAACCTAACAAAGAACAAGTACGAAACTGGTTCAAAAGCCCGTAACAACAAAGTTTCGCCGTAAAGCTCAGCGGATTCATACACCGCTTAACTCCCAAAGAAATAGTTACCCCATTTTTAGCGCCCACGCGCACTAACTTACACACTTCCGGTTTAGCACTATTTTTATCTAGTGATTTTGGGAGCGAAAATGGCTCACGTCTGCTTCTGTCGGAACGGTGTAAATTAAGCTTTGGCTAAGAAGTTGGCTTTTAGTCGGGGTTTCTTTTTTTCTACAAAACATTTTAACGATCGTCAATAATGTTTTGTTGTGATATGTGTGAGTGAGAATTCCGTGGTTAAATTAAAACGGTTTGGACAAATTTATTTCCTGTATCTTTAATATAAGAATTGCAACGTGTTTCTACGTCCACCATATCGCCATTTTTCTTTTCGACGGAGATCCCAGCCAACGGAAGTTTTGGAACGAAAACCAAGGAGCATAGATACCACTATGATATACTGTAAGGTTGTATGTCCATAAACAGGCTAATCCTTTCTATGCGCAACGACAGAATCTTGTTGTTCGCGATTTTTAACATTAGCTCTATGGCCAGTTTCATACTTCCCCCCGAAGGGGGGGTTATCATGAACTCCTGTAGTAGTTTTGATGTTAAAAGTTTTCATGACATAATAGAGGAAGGATGTCACTCTGATCCACTTAATTCCTTAGTTATGTAACATGATTCATCCCAAGCACATCCTTTTTGTTTACTCTACTGCTCATTAAACTTCAGATGGCATCGCACCGTAAGGTGAATTATATAATTATTTGGCATTTAATCCCCAGAAATCATCCCACAAACCTTTTCTTGAGGTGGGACAAAAATCTACAAGCGCGTCTTGCCAAATAGTTAAACGCTAATAATAGAGTAATATGATGTGATTCGGTTTAGTAACCTTGCTCCAAATGTAAAATGATGATGGAAAGAATGACGTTACACTTACCCCGCTTTGTGGTACACGTCTCTCGAAGCGAAGTATTATATACTTCTGTTATTACTTATTCAGTTATCATCTATCGTTTTCATTTAATAATAATAATAATAATTTATTTTTCTCAGTAAAAATACATTTCACTGATGGCAACTAGGTAAAGGACGAGTCCCATTTTTTCACTAGTTACCAGTACACACACAAAATAAAAGAATAATAATTTAACATAAAAAAATGCATTACACCTGATATGGCTGCGCTTTAAGGTGCATACTGAGGTCATTTCTAAAAGTATACACCGACGTGCAACATCTTATTTTAGCAGGAAGTACATTCCATTGTCTTATAGTGCGATTAAAAAATGAATATAAAAACGCGTCACATCTACATTTGGGGATATAAAAGGTTAAAAGTTCATGCCGTTCATTGATTTTAACATAGTCCAATAAAGGTAGATAATAACAAGTTGGGAAAACCAAAATTTTACCTCTCCGTGTCAAGAAGATTATATAAACTTAAGTATCCAATGAAAACGTTATTATGTTTCTGAGTTGGGGTTTCCCATTTTTGTTGTTGTTTTGAAAAATATATCGCAATGCACGGGCCTTGATAGATATAGGAGGCAATGAATGAAATATATCACAATGCACGGGCCTTGATAGATATAGGAGGCAATGAAGGAAATATATCGCATGCACGGGCCTTGGTAGATATAGGAGGCAATGATAATCTCTCTCTTTGCACGAGAGGTTTATCTTTAATATTTAAATAAATATAATTATTTTTAATTATTTTAATCTTCAATAATTAACATTAATCGTTTAAAATAAAGTTATACTTATTATCTTCTCAAACTTTGCTAATACGTTTAAAGTGAAGGGTACCCCTCTTGCCCGCTTTTTTCAAATTTGGGGTATATATACGATTCGTTTCCTCTATAATAGTAAGGAAAAAGCGCAATTGCGAAAACCTTTGGTGGCGATCCCACCTTAGGGAGGCTAGACGTTTCTCGTAACACTAGCTGATCGCCGCGTATGTCCTAAAACCAAACGATGATAATGGAGTAGAAGCCAATGATACAGATTGGTGTCTATGTGGAATAGACGGAAGACCAGTGGATGGTGGTGTTAGAAGCCAGTGTAAGTGCAGACTGGTGTCAATGTGGGATGGACAAAGACCAGAAGATGGTGGTGTGAGAACTCAAGTAGAGGAGCCATTTCCGTGACTGTGAAAGCAGTTCGGAAATGGCGAACACGTTTGCTCCGATACGCAAACTGCGAACGCGGTCACGTGGGTGTAACAACGGACAGACAGACAGACAGACACACACACACACACAGACACGGCCGTTACAGAACCTCTCCTGGACTACGTCACACGGAGAGGTAAAAACCATTAATGATTCTAAATAAAAATGTGAGACAGGCTTTTTGTTGTAAAAGATACATAGGTAAAACGTTCAAATGTTTAAGACGCGTACAATAATCCATTCTGTTATTTAAACTATTAACAGGCAAGTTTATACAAGGCTGTCCAACAAAAAATGAAGTAAAATACTCTCTCCACCGAATTTTTATCTTTCACCAAATAGGGTGACCATACCTCGACCCCGTATTCTAGAGGGCCGGTAGGCCCTTCTAGATAAGAACCCACACCCTCCCGTAATGTTAAAGAAATAATTCACAGATTTTAGGCTTAGCGTCCCATAGAAAAAGCATGGGATTTTTGGTGGTCCACTCCATCGAATAACTCAGAAACTACTGCGAAGTTAAGGTTCGGAACACTTTTGAATTATCAAGCAACTATTAAATGTTGAACTTCTGAAGTTTGATTAAGAACAATTAAGTCTAAGTATTTTATTTTAAATAATTTATAAATCATGGTAAAACCGTTAAATATATTACACTGTTTGCATAGCATTTTATTCAGCCTCCATCGGGTTTGTGGCGCATAGGATAACGCGTCTGCCTATGAAGCAGAAGATTGCAGGTTCGAGTCCTGGCAAGCTCGTTGTTTATTTTTACAGATCTTTTATTCAACTTAAATGAAATAATCCTATAAATACAATGTTTAGATAATTTTTTGTTACGAAGTACGGGCTTGTGGCGTAATGGATAACGCGTTTGCATTCGAGGCAAAACATTGCAGGTTCGAGTCTTGGAAAGCTCGTTGTCCATTTTTGATGAAGAATCTTAGTATATATAAGGGAAAATTCTTAAGTAACAAATTTTCAATGAAATGTGCGCGTGCTGGCGCGTGGTTTAGACATAACTTTTTTTTAAATCTATACAAAAAGGTCAACTAAACTTAATTGAGTCACTAACCGCCTTTTCATATGAAATAAGTTACCACCCGCCTATCTATGGTGAATTAATTTACCACCCGCCTACCAATTGTGAATTAATTTACCACTCCCCTGCCAAATGATTTAAAATTTTAATCTTTCCCATAAAATAATGAGAGGCACTTGGAGTGAGCCAATATGCTCATGAACATCTTACTGGAACATCGAATTAGTGACGTTTGACAATCATATAATTATTTTTATAATATATTAATACAAATTAAGGCTGAAGGAACAGATATTATATAAAAAAGACTTGGTTTGCCCAAGCCTTAAAAACAAAACGATAAGAGTTTTTCCAGTTGTCTGAAGCGCAGATATTATTTTTTCTATTGAATTTTAAAGACAATCCGTATTTTACTACTCTTTAGAATTTAATTCAATCACCTGATTTTACTGCTAATGGATTAGTTTCCTATAAATTAATTGAAATAAAAAATTACTTATCTCAGATTTTTCAACAACAACTCCATTTTCCTGAAACATTTTATCATGTATTTATTATGTTGAGGGATATTGTGTAAATTTAATCAAATTAATACTTTCTTTTTTAATTTCGGAGAATTTTCATTTCAAAAAGTTTTAAACACATCAAGTTTTCATGATGTTGTCAACTAAACAGCAACTCAACCAACACTTCTAAAATCTTCCCCACAAGTACTGATATACACAGTTCAATAATTGTGACTGTGCCTAAAGAAGAAACGAACCCCTTCATCAAATATAAGAAAGGTGATAACAGCCCCCTTTGTATTCGAAAAGACCGCATATAATACATTATTAATGAGAGTATTATTTGAAAATTAAAGTACGTTCTCCCTTGAAAAGAAAAAAATTCACGATAAAATGTTTCACGAAAATGGAATCGTTCTTGAAAAATCTGAGATAAGTAATTTTTTATTTCAATTAATTTATAGGAAACTAATCCATTAGCAGTAAAATCAGGTGATTGAATTAAATTCTAAAGAGTAGTAAAATACGGATTGTCTTTAAAATTCAATAGAAAAAATAATATCTGCGCTTCAGACAACTGGAAAAACTCTTATCGTTTTGTTTTTAAGGCTTGGGCAAACCAAGTCTTTTTTATATAATTGTAGTAAAGGTATAACAAGAGCGTTAAATGAAATCAAACTAGCCTTGGAACGGCCGAACATTCTGCGTATCATACCCGAAATACGACGGGCTTTCGCAGTTATGTAAAAAACATGATTCGCCCATTTAAGGTGACGTAACTCGCACGCTAAGTGAAAAACGGATATATCCGCGTGTCATACTTGATTTGAATGCTTATCAGAACCTTTTATGGCCTATTATAATTCTATTCTTACAAACTCATTGTTTCCCTTTCGACCCCCAAGAGAGTTTATTTAAAAAAAAATAATAAAATTCCAAGCATGACGACGCGGAATCTCAAAATTTTTGATATCAAAGGAATGGAAAAGAAAGAGTTCTTGAATTTCTTTACTAGAACTTTTGATGGAAAAGTCTTTAGGATACGTCAGAGTGTAAAGGAAACCGACTAAAAGTTGGGCCGCGTCTCGAATGGATCTCGTTATAGCAATAATACCATTTTCTTTTAGGAGTGAATCGTTTCACGCTGCGTTCTCGAGGACCCCTTTCAATTACGTAACAATAGGCTGACAGAGAAACTGATTTCCATCACCTTGATGGAATTTAACTTGGTACCTCTATTCCTGATCCGAAAACCGTTTTAAAGGCTAGCGTAACACTTGTCTTTGAATTTAGCTCTTCGAACCCATGAGGTATTTGTCGTTTGACGTAGTCGTGGCCGGAATGCGAAACCGGGGTTTGCTATTGCCGCATATGAC